>NC_036844.1:31795181-31830220 GCF_002910315.2 Salvelinus sp. IW2-2015
ACATGTTGTAGCGCGGAACATGGGGGTTTATTCCCGTGGAACATGTTATACTCGTGGAACATGTTATTACTCGTGGAACATGTTATTACTCGGGAACATGTTATTACTGTCGCGGAACATGTTATTACGACATGTTATTACTCGCGGAACATGTTATTACTCGTGGAACATGTTATTACTCGTGGAACATGTTATTACTCGTGGAACATGTTATTACTCATGGAACATGTTATTACTCGTGGAACATGTTATTACTCGTGGAAGAGACACACTTTTCATTTTCGTCAAAAACAACTTTGTATTGAATGAGTAACTTTGATTTGATGGCCTGCACATGCACAGTTTGGTGCGAGACAACCGTTAGACCCGATGACGTGTATCTACACATGAGCTTAGCTAACCAACTTAACCATGACATCGCCTACAAGTGTGATATGGGATTTCTATTGGAGAAGCAGTTTCTGCCTATCTTCATACTGTACTGTCTTTGGCGATATCATGGAGGCCTGGTTCATTAATAGCAGCTGTGACCCAGTCTCAAAGGCCATGATATTTGGAAGGCATGTCTGGTTAATGTCAGGAGCCAGTAGACAACACTTGAAGCCTGACACAAACCAAACACTCCCACAGCTTTAAGGGAAGGGCAATATTTGTTTGTGACCTTTCTGCATTAGGATGGTGTAATCATTACTGCGTCTTGTCCTTGCAGTGAGTTTACTTACTGTAGAAGCTGTTTCAAAATGAAAACTGATAGAAAAACTGAAACTCATAGAATATACACGTATGTTAACAATTTCCAAAGCATTTGTTTCTGGTTGTAAGAGACCTCAACAATTCTAACGCTGTCTGAAAACAGAAGATTACAATACTTCACGAAAAGGGCAAAAATATAACAAAGAACAGAATGGGAGGGTTAGGTCTGATAGAGAGGTGCTGGCAGGGATCGGTAGGTCACATGAGCCAAACATTCCATATTTCCAACAACTCAACACCACTTGAAATTTACATTGACCATCTGCGTCCAAAAATGTTCTCTCGTTGTCATATGCACATGTTGGCATATGTATTTACATAGAAAGGTGAACAGTGAATTTGTATGAGCTAGGAAATGCAGTGGCTCAGCAGTCTAAGGCACTGCATCTCAGTGCTAGAGTCCCATAGGGTGGCGCACAATTGGTCCGGGTTTGGCCGGTATATGCCGTCATTGTAAATAAGAATTTGTTCTTAACTGACTTGCCTAGTTAAATCAACATTAAATGTTACATTAAATGTTTTTATTTTTTTAAGGTCCGGTAGAGGCACTGGCAGAGAATGGTAGGTCACATTACATTTATGTGTTAGTCATTTAGCAGATGCTCTTATCCAAAGCGACTTACGGTTAGTGCATTCATCTTAAAAACCTCTACCGACCCACCCTCCCGGATCCGGGATCCTCCTCATCAGAATTAATACATGCATTAACAGGGCAGGGCAACGCTGACTAGCATAGCCTAGCCTTGCGCCACAGGGATATCATATAATATAATTTCATGAAATCACAAGTCCAATACAGCAAATTAAAGATAAACATCTTGTGAATCCAGCCAACATATTCACGATTTTAAAATGTTTTCCAGCGAATATACTGTATATACTGTATATTTATGTTAGCTCACCACAATAGCCAAACACACAACGCCATTTTTTCACCGCAAACATAGCTTTCACAAAACCCACAAATAGAGATCAAATTAATCACTAACCTTTGAACAACTTCATCAGATGACAGTCTTATAACATCATGTTATAATACATTTATGTTTTGTTCGAAAATGTGCATATTATAGCTACAAATCTGGTTTTACATTGGTGCATGATCATAAATGGCACCAAAAAAGCCAGAATAATTACAGAGAGCAACGTGAAATACATAAATACTCATCATAAAATATTTATGAAAATACATGTTGTACAGCAAATGAAGATAAATATCTTGTGAATCCAGCCAATATTTCCAATTTTTAAGTGTTACAGCAAAAACACAACATATATTTATGTTAGCTCACCACAATATCCAAAAATACACCGCCATTTTTCCACCGCAAAGGTAGCTTTCACAAAACCCACAAATAGAGATAAAATTAATCACTAACCTTTGAACAACTTCATCAGATGACAGTCTATAAACATCATTGTATACAATACATTATGTTTTTTCGAAAATGTGCATATTTATAGCTACAAATCCTGGTTTACATTGTGAATATGGCGCCAAAATGCACCAAATTGTCCGGAGAAATTTTGGACAGTCACGTAATCTAACCAAAAAACTCATCATAAACTTTGCTAAAAAATACATGTTGTACAGTAAATGAAAGATACACTGGTTCTTAATGCAACCGCTGTGTTAGATTTAAAAAAATAACTTTAGTACAAAGTACAGCATGCAATAATCTGAGACAGCGCCCAGCCATTCTCCGCCATGTTGGAGCCAACATATTCCACAAAAATARGAAATAACATCATAAATATTCGCTTACCTTTGATGATCTTCCATCAGAATGTAGTGCAGGGAGTCCTAGTTCCACAATAAATCGTTGCTTTGTTTTAGAATGTCAATTTCTTCTGTCGAATTAGCAACTTTGTCTAGCATGGTGGAGCGCACATGTCCATGAACTCTTGGCGCATGGAACGAAAAATTCCCCAAAAATTCCAAAAGTCATAATAAATAAACGTAGAATAAACTGGTGCCCCCTATTTCCAAGAGGTTTTAAGATAGCTAGGTGAGACAACCACATTATCACAGTCATAATAAGTAATCCTTTTTATTATTTTTTATTTTTTTACAAATAGGCCTACTTACAACAAAAAACATGTTTGCATTTCTCAAATTTAAATAGCATTCTTTGTCATTGACAACATGAAAGAATGCAGTACAGTTCTACTCCATTGACTTCCAGTAGTCAAAACCCTCCTTCCTTTGACATTGATCCCAGTGAAGACTGGGATGTAAACCAGCTACAATTAAATAGAATTATACAGAAAGAAAAATTATACAGAACATTGCATGTCCCTATACTATAGTTGTCATGCTCACAACAGTAGCGTAGGGTCATGGGTCATAGTAGGGTCATAGGAAATGACCCCTTGGCCTGGACAGATGGAACAGGAACCTAGAGCTTGTGCACAGTTACTGTCTGTTTGAGATTGTCTCTGAGTACAACAGCTCATCTGGAATTGCTGTATAATAAATGTGTAGTGGGCAGTCATATTTGACAAACATTACATATGATATTATTAATACCTCACATGTGACTCGTAATGAGACTAAGCAATTAGCCTATTAAAATGTTAACCTGACTCCATAAAGATAATTAAAATATACAAGCAAGCATGAGGCAATGAGCTGACGTTGACTAGCAATAATTGGTCTGAGAATTGTCTATATCAAAGGCAGATATTTAATTAACATTGTACAATGAATGAATTCACATACAAGGCATAAAGCTTAAGTTACAAAGCATTAACAACCATTACAAAGCATACTTCTAGGCATATAGATCCTAAGGTTAACTTACAGGACAAAGCATGAACAAAGAGATGGTTACTAGGCTAGAAGCCTAGAAGCCCAGGAAATTAGAATTGATAATCTAGCCTTCCTCCATGGACTGGATACAGGATAAGAGAGAGAACAAAAGTTTTTCATTTCATTTATAACATCTGAAGGTGTAACCTTGCAACCCAAAACCAACCACTATTGACCAATCAAACAATACCAAGTTTACAGTAACCTCAACACTCCCAGTGTCTGGTGGAAAGCAGACTGACTCAGGTTTTCCTCTAGGATTTTGCTTGTGCTTAGCTCCATTCTGTTGATTTTTGTATCCTGAAATCCTCCCCAGTGTCACACCCTGATCTGTTTCACCTGTCTTTGTGCCTGTCTCCACCCCCTTCCAGGTGTCGCCCATTTCCCCATTATCCCCTGTGTATTTATACCTGTGTTCTCTGTTTGTCTGTTGCCAGTTCGATTTGTTTCGTGACACCTACCAGCATTTGTTCCCCTGCTCCTGTCTGTTCTTGCTCCTGTTTTCTAGTCCTTCCCGGTTTTGACCGTTCTGCCTGCCCTGAGACTGCCTGCCGTTCTGGACCTTTTGCACCCTCTCTGGATTACTGACCTCCGTCTGCCTTTGACCTGTTATTTGCCTGGCCCTGTACTAGAGATAAACTTTTGTTTCTTCGACACTGTCTGCATCTGGGTCATACCTGAAACCTGATACCCAGTCCTTAATGATTATWWGCATACCCATAACATGATGCAGCCACCACTATGCTTGAAAACATGGAGAGTGTGTTGTATTGGATTTGCCCCAAACATAACACTTTGTWTTCAAAACAAAATGTGAATTTCTTTGCCACATTTTTTGCAGTATTACTGTAGTGCCTTTTTGCAAACAGAATGCATGTTTTAAAATATTTGTATTATGTACAGGCTTCCTTCTTTTCACTCTGTCAAGTAGGTTAGTATTGTGGAATAACTGCAATGTTGTTGATCCATACTCAGTTTTCTTCTATCACAACCATTGAACTCTGTAACTGTTTTAAAATCACCATTACCCTTATGGTATAAGGGCACAAGGCGAGACCCAGATGCAGACCCGGGAGGCTTATGGTTTGAGTCTTGATATTTATTAAACAATCCAAAAGGGGTAGGCAAGAGAATGGTCGTGGACAGGCAAAAGGTCAAAACCAGTTCAGAGTCCAGGAGGTACAGATTGGCAGGCAGGCTCGAGGTCAGGGCAGGCAGAATGGTCAGGCAGGTGGGTACAGAGTCCAGAAAAACAGGCAAGGGTCAAAAACCAGGAGGACTAGCAAAAGAGAATAGAGGCAGGAGTACGGGGAAAATGCTGGTTGACTTGAAAGGCATACAAGACGAACTGGCACAGAGAGACAGGAAACACAGGGATATATACACCACGGAAATAAGCGACACCTGGAGGGGGTGGAGACAATCACCAGACAGGTGAAACAGATCAGGGTGTGACACATGGTGAAATCCCTGAGCAGTTTCCTTCCTCTCCAGCAACTGAGTTAGGAAGGACGCCTGTATCTTTGTAGTGACTGGGTGTATTTATACACCCTCCAAAGTGTAATTAAAAGCTTCACCATGCTCAAATGGATATTCAATGTCTGCTTTTTCAAATGTTTACCCATCTAACAATAGGTGCCCTTCTTTGCAAGGCATTGAAACACCTCCCTGGTTTTTGTGGTTGAATCTGTATTTGAAATTCACTGCTCAACTGAGGGACCTTACAGATAATTGTATGCGTGGGGTACAGAGATGAGGTAGTCATTCAAAAATCATGTTAAACTTATTATGTGACTTGTTAAACCCATTTTTACACCTGATCTTATTTAGGCTTTCAGTAACAAAGTGGTTGAATACTTATTGACTCAAGACATTTCAGCTTCACATTTGTAATTAATTTAAAAAAAATGGTGTGTAGGCCAGTGACAAAAAAAATCTAAATTTGATCCATTTTAAATTCAGGCTGTAACACAATTTCTTGGGGAATAAGTCAAGGGGTGTGAATACTTTCTGAAGGCACTGTATATGAAGTCAGGGATCTGCTACCTCAGAGCAACTGAATAACTAGAAAACCAGCATAACACCCTCAGGGCGTGTGTGTGCGTGCGTGCGTGCGTGCGTGCGTGCGTGCGTGCGTAGAGCAAGATAGACAGACATCTTTTAACTTTTTTTCTACAGTATATAATCCTCTGTCGTTGTGGTTCATGTATTTGTTGCCTGGTGTGGCTTCTTTATGTATTTTAAATTGTCAAATAATATATAATTTCCATTACAACATGTAAGTGCTTTGTTATTTCATCTGACTAAGTACCCTTAATAATACTTTATTGAAATCTCACCACCAACAGCACTGCCTTGACAGTGAAAGTGCATTTCATTTAGAAGGACTGGTTGACACTTTGGGGCACGGTCTGTAAAGAGGAAATGTGACCGCACTAAAATGCACAGCAAAAAGGAAACTGAGAGCAAAAGGCAACTGAAGGGATATATAACTGTCACTTAGTTAGACAAACTGCTTTGAAGAAGCAATGGAGGGGTGCAGACACCTTTCGTAGTCTTGTGATTTTCCACATCTTATGACAAGACTGCTGTGGTCAATTCAAGAGGGTAAGACCTTTTTTTATTAGTATGATATAACATAGTTTGGTAGACTGGTTGTGGTGTCATTTCTTAATGACTCATGTACTGTATCTAATAAATTATGAAATTATAAAACCAGTCAATGTTTTTAAACTCAATTTGCAAGTGCAAAACAGTGCAATCTCTAATTGTGTTTGAGATAACTGTTGACATGTATTTGATACCTGGGAAAACAGCCACCAACACACTTTAATCTCTGTCTGATGGGTAATCATTTGGCTGGGATTATCTTTTCCTTTCATCATGAATAATCAGATAGATAATGTATGTGGAGGGTGAATTAGTATTGCCATATTGCAGGTTCTTGTGTCACAAAAATGTTTTGTTTGTATTATCATCAGTAAGCAAACAATTGAATAGTGAATTGCTAAAGGCCTACTCTCAACTGGGTTTTGGGGGTTTTCATGACTATACCAATGCTCTTGTTTTAAGGTGGGGCAGGAAGCACACAAACTAAAAGCTTTCATAAAAGAGGAAGAGACTTTCTTAGCTTGTTGACTGGAGCAGGGTAGCTGCCTGCCTGAGGACTAACAGACTCATCAGAGGACTCTGTTGGAAGGTTGCCCAACAGAATAGAGAACACAGCCATTCTTCTAAATCCCACACCTCATCACAGTCTCACTGTGTATGTTTCAACGGAGGAGAGTACAGAGAGGACTGTTGGAGAGAGAACCAGAGGAGGATGAAGTCTATCAAATTAGATCAGTCGGCGACAGTCGATGAGCTTACGGAGGCCTGCATCAAAGCATTTGGTCAGGATTACTCTCCCTTTGCCTCTCTCCTGGTGTAAATAGTTGCAGACAGTACATGCTTAGATAACATTTTCATTGTTGTTTGGTTGTACAACTGCAGTAGTTGCCTATATATAAATGATTTACACAATATGTGGCAGCTTGCCTTGTACAGTGAAGCTCATCCATGTATCTCGGTCTGTCCTCTCCTGGTAGATTATGAAGGCAGGCTGAATGATGAGTCTCTGGTCCGGATGTTTCTCATGATGCATCCATGGTACCTCTCCTCTGCTGACCTGGCCAAGAAACTCTCCAGCAAGTATCCTTTCAGATGAATGACACACCACTGTTCTCTTAAATGTATGTCCCGAGAGGCTAGCAGAGATTTATTTTTTCCATAATAGTGATGGGCCTAAGGATTACTAGACCAGGGGTTTCAAATGCTTTTGGTGGAAATTTTTGTGGAATTTTGTTCCTTAACCACACAACAGGTCGCTGGAGGAAAACTGTCTGCCTGAACTCAGGTCACAAATCTGCCATCTTATCAAGTGAGTGAATACAGCATAGAAAATCATGGAGCCACAGAGGAAGCACTGCTATAGGTCTTAGTCGTGAGATAGATTCTGTGCTTGTCTGTCAACATTAACACGTACTGTAGGTACAGTATATGATTTCCCTGTAAGCAATGTGGAGGCATGTGATCTCCATGTAGACATATGATCTCCGTGTAGGTATATGATCTCCATGTACAGTGGCAAGAAAAAATATGTGAACCCTTTGGAAATACCTGGATTTCTGCATAAATTGGTCATAAAATCTGATCTGATCTTCATCTAGGTCACAACAGTAGAGAAACACACTCTGCTTAAACTAATAACACACAAACAATGATACGTTTTCATGTCTTTATTGAACACACCGTGTAAACATTCACTCTGCAGGTTGGAAAAAGTATGTGAACCCTTGGATTTAATAACTGGTTGACCCTCCTTTGGCAGCAAAAACCTCAACCAAATGTTTTCTATAGTTGCGGATCAGAACTGCAAAACGGTCAGGAGGAATTTTGGACCATTCCTCTTTACAAAACTGTTTCAGTTCAGCAATATTCRTGGGATGTCTGGTGTGAACTGCTCTCTTGAGGTCATGCCACAGCATCTCAATCGGGTTGAGGTCAGGACTCTGACTGGGCCACTCCAGAAGGCGTATTTTCTTCTGTTGAAGCCATTCTCTTGTTGATTTACTTCTATGTTTTGGGTCATTGTCCTGTTGCATCACCCAACTTCTGTTGAGCTTCAATTGGCGGACAGATAGCCTAACATTCTCCTGCAAAATGTCTTTATAAACTTGGGAATTCATTTTTACGTCGATGATAGCAAACTGTCCAGGCCCTGAGTCAGCAAAGCAGCCCCGAACCATGATGCTCCCTCCACCATACTTTACAATTGGGTAGGTTTTGATGTTGGTGTGCTTTGCCTTTTTTCTCCACACACAGTGTTGCATGTTCCTTCCAAACAACTCAATTGTAGTTTCATCTGTCCACAGAATATTTTGCCAGACACTAGGATTCTTCTTAACCTCATTGAGCATTCTGCGCTGTGCTCTTGCAGTCATCTTTGCAGGACGGCCACTCCTAGGGAGAGTAGCAGCAGTGCTGAACTTTCTCKATTTCTAGACAATTTGTCTTACCGTGGACTGATGAACATCAAGGCTTTTAGAGATACTTTTGTAACCCTTTCCAGCTTTATGCTAGTCAACAATTCTTAATCTTTGGTCTTCTGAGATCTCTTTTGTTCGCGGCATGGTTCACATCAGGCCATGCTTCCTGTGAATAGCAAACTCAAATTTTGTGAATGTTTTATATAGTGCAAGGCAGCTCGAACCAACATCTCCAATCTCGTCTCATTGATTGGACTCCAGGTTAGCTGACTTCTGACTCCAATTAGCTTTTGGAGAAGTCATTAGCCTACTGGTTGACATACTTTCTCCAACCTATACTGTAAATGTTTAAATGATGTATTCAATACAGACAATAAAAATACAATAATTTGTTTGTTATTAGTTTAAGCACACTATGTTTGTTTATTGTTGTGACTTAGATGAAGATCAGATCAAATTTGATGACCAATTTATCCAAAAATCCAGGTAATTCCAAAGGGTTCACATACTTTTTCTTGCCACTGTAGGTATATGATCTCCATGTAGACATATGATCTCCATGTAGACATATGATCTCCATGTAGACATATGATCTCCATGTAGACATATGATCTCCATGAGGTATATATCCTCCATGTAGGTATATGATCTCCATGTAAGGTATATGATCTCCATGTAGGTATATGATCTCCATGTAGACATATGATCTCCATGTAGACATATGATCTCCATGTAGGTATATGATCTCCATGTAGGTATATGATCTCCATGTAGACATATGATCTCCATGTAGACATATGATCTCCATGTAGACATATGATCTCCATGTAGGTATATGATTTCCATGTAGGTATACAATCTCCATGTAGGTATATGATTTCCATACTCTCTGGCTCCGAGCCAGAAATGACAACACTAACTTCTCCTGTCCTACCTTTCTGTCCCTGTAAACCCCGCCTCTCCTCTCCATACTGCACTGTAAGGTACTGGATCAGCGAGTTCCCAGCAGAGTTTGACCTGAACCCAGAGCTGGCAGAGCAGATCAGAGGGCTGAAGGAGCAGCTGGCTCAGCAGGGAGAGGAGCACCAGAGCACACTCATCAACGTTGACAGTGTGTAAGTGCCCCCTGTCTTCAGCCAGGCAATCATACAAGCATTGTAGCAGCTAACCAGCCAGGAAGGCATAGTCTCCTCCACAGTGACACAGTGACAGCTTAGCATTCAATGATACAGTAGAACAGTTTTCAGAGTGCATGAGTGCATCTACATTCGGCCACTCTCGCAGTACTTCTACTGATAGTTGAGCTTCCTTTCTTATTTTCCCTAGGCCGTCATATGAGTGGAGTAGGCAGGTGAGCCAACCAGCTCAGTCTGATTTCAAGAAGAGGAAGACGTCTCTCCTCTTTGATCACCTGGACTCATCTGAACTAGCAGAGCACCTCACCTACATGGAGTATAAGTCCTTCTGTCGGATACTGGTGAGTGGGTGGCCAGCAGGTGGCTCTGTTCGCCAGCTTCGTTATGGGTCTCACCCAGGTGACTTTGCTTTTGGCTGAATTATGCAGTAGTTGTTGTATTTGTGGTTTAAGTAAGATAGACTGTGTGTTTGCATATTGGACATTGTTTTTAAAATGGTCCCTTGCCCTCCAGTTCCAGGACTACCACAGCTTTGTGATGCATGGCTGCACAGTGGATAACCCCATCCTGGAACGCTTCATCACCCTCTTCAACAGCGTGTCTCAGTGGATCCAGCTGATGGTGCTCAGCAAGCCCACCGCCCCCCAGAGGGCTGCAGTCATCTCCCACTTTATTAGGGTCGCACAGGTCAGTCAATCAATTCCCTGTCCKAYGTCAATGAATCAACTCCCAGTCCCAGGTCAATGAATCAACTCCCAGTCCCAGTTCAATGAATCAACTCCCAGTCCCAGTTCAATGAATCAACTCCCAGTCCCAGTTCAATGAATCAACTCCCAGTCCCAGGTCAATGAATCAACTCCCAGTCCCAGGTCAATGAATCAACTCCCAGTCCCAGGTCAATGAATCACTCCCAGTCCCAGGTCAATGAATCAACTCCCAGGTCAGAAAAGCTCAACTACCAGGTCAGAAAGAGTCAACTTCCAGGTCACAAAGGGTCAACTCCCAAATCAGAAAGCGTAAACTCCCAGCTCAGAAAGAGTCAACTACCAGGTCAAAAAATAATCACCAACCTGGTCTAAGAGCATTTCATATTATTCTGTATGTACTGTATATCCAAGACATTCCATTTAGAATGATGTTACATTTCGTATGGTATGTATTAATGTGTTAGAATATGCTGTGAATTTGAAATATTTAGGATATGTTACGAATTCCAATTTGTTGTGGCTAATGTTAGCTAGGTGGCTAATGTTAACATTAGCTAGCTGGCTAGCATTAGTTAGTCTAAGAGTTAAGGATAGGGGTTAGGGTTAAGGTTAAGGTTACAGGGTTAGGTGAAGGTTAGCTAAAAGGCTTAAGTTTAGGGTTAAGGTTAGGGYAAGGGTTAGCTAATATGCTAGGACGTTGCAAAGTAGCTAAAAAGTAGTAACTAGTTGAAAAGTTGTTTATTAGCTGAAATGCTCAAGTTAGCTGTGTTCTGTCTTATGTAACCATATTAAACATAACATATCATACTAATTTGAGTGTTTCGCGGATGTACCTTACTATCTTACTATGAGATCAGGCTGAACTACCGAGTCAGAAAAAGTCAGCTACCAGGTCAGAAAGAGTCCACTCCCTGTTAACTGAGTCATCTCCCAAGTCAGTGTGAATCATCCCTCAGATAAAGAGAAGTCCATTAGTGCCACTGCTTCTCAGTGAATGGAATCCAAACTCCCTCTAGAAGTTGGTCTGTCTTGTGTTCCATGCAGTTTTTTGTTGGCTCCTTTAGGGCTAAGATGGGTTATATTTTTGTATCTGGTCTCTGTAGAGGTTGTTACAGCTGCAGAACTTCAACACTCTGATGGCAGTAGTGGGGGGTCTCAGTAACAGCTCCATCTCACGCCTCAAAGACACACAGTCACACATCAGCAACGATGTGAGCAAGGTAAACAGTTTCGATCATAATTATTTTATTTTATTTACTTACCAATTACAACTAAACATTTGCATTTTGAATGTAGATCTACGTCAAAATGTGACCTATTATTTGGCTCTAGCTATGTGATGTCCAACATTATGTGACATCCTTATTGCCTCAGGTGTTCAACAACCTGGTGGAGCTTGTGACATCCTGTGGGAACTATAGCCAGTACCGCCAGCGCTTCTCAGAGAGCACAGGCTTCCGTTTCCCCATCCTGGGCGTGCACCTCAAGGACCTGATTGCTGTGCACGTAGCCCTGCCCGACTGGAGTGACCGGGAGAAGACGCAGGTCAACCTGGCCAAGACCCAACAGCTGTATGCCATCCTCCAGGAGCTTGCGCTGATCCAGACCATGCCACCCAGCGTCGATGCCAACATGGACCTGCTCAACCTGCTCATGGTCTGGCCCTGTTGACTGATACTGTACGACTTGGTAGATTTGTTTAACCTGTTGGCATTTGATTGAACAGTTTGTGTTTGGGTCCTTTCAGGTGTCTCTGGACCAGTATCACTCAGAGGAAGAGATCTATCAGCTGTCCCTGCAGAGGGAGCCCCGCACAGCCAGGCCATTGGTGAGTGTGTGTCAGGGACACATGGACACGGACACAGACATGGCCACGGACACAGACACAGAGCTTGTATGTAATCTAGAGGAAATATTAATTATTGTCAAATATTTATTTTGGTTTGCCAGTCTACCCCAAGCCCACCTATGATAGAAGAGTGGGCATCTTCAGTGAAGCCCAAAGCTGACCCCACCATCATCAGTAAACACATACAGAAGATGGTAGAGGTAGGCTGTTCAACATATTTGAAATATYAAATGTAATTATAAAAGATGGCAATGAGAACTTAAATTTGGTCATTTTTCAGTCTGTGTTTAAGAATTTTGACACTGATGGAGACGGCTACGTCACTCAGGAGGAATTTGAGATCATTAGGACTAACTTCCCATACCTCTGCAAGTTTGACGACCTGGATAAGAATCAGTGAGTATGACAAGTCATAACTATTGATAGCCAACATTTCAACTATCTTTAGATCCACAAGTCACACAGAGCATCTTGCTATTACTGTAATATCAACCTTTGACCCTCTCAGGGACGGCAGAATAAGTCAGGAGGAGATGATTGACTATTTCACCAAGGCCAGCTCTTTACTGAACAGCAAGATGGGGTTCATCCACACATTTTCAGAGAAGCCCTGCATGAAGCCTATGCGTTGCCATCACTGTAAAGGCATGGTAAGTACAATGATGCCTATGCTTCAACTGTGTACAACTCCATGTAAAAGCTATTAGAAACAAAAAATATATAATCATAAGTAAATAAATATGAAACAATTACGTATAAACCAATTATTATAAGGACCTGTATATACAAATGATGTTAAGGTACCCATATTATAGGAAGCACATATTGTGACCAGAATAGTGGATATTTTGGAATAAGGTATTTAGAGGACACCATTTTGGATGTGGAAAGATACTGGTTCTATTGGTGACATTGCTTAACAAAACAAAGAACTGACTTCCTGATCTCACATTTTCTGATGGCTTCCACCCAAACACAACAGTTCTGTTTCCTTTTTTCAAGTGTTTCGTTCTGTCTCTCACTCATGTTTAGTCTGTTATTCTGAGGACACTTCATTTAATTTCCTTTCATACTGTAGCCTATGGTGCCCCACTTCAGGTRTGTTCTGTACTTATCATTGTGAACCAATCAAGCTGTCAGCAGTTGACTTGTTGACTCCTGAGAAAGCTGAAGTGACAGTTACAAACAAGACTTAATTAACTGCTCACTGTTGACGAAAGGCTTTGAAATTAATGCATGTGAAATTTGGATAAAAAGATTATTCAACAATCAGTTTCATTTACAAAGTCACCATTAACCTGTCTTTTTTTCTAATGCTAAATATGATATGTAACAGATGTATTGTATTTTTCAGATGTGGAGATTTTACAAACAAAGATACAAGTGTAAAGGTACACAAATAAAATGATCTCTGTCGGGTATTCTGCACCTATCGCACCCCACGCACAATGTTGTGTAATGTTGACCAACATTATATTGCTTATTTGCTTATTTATATTTCAGGATTCAGTTATTTACCAGATACTCTTGCTCATTGAGACAGACACTGATTAGTGTACACAGTAAGAAGTTGAGCAAAACCTTTCCAAAACCTTTCCAAGACCTTTCCAAGACACATTGTGTAGTTAAACACAAAAGCCATATTACAATGCCTATAGGAAGCCAAGGCTAGATATATAACAATACAATAGCAATGCCAGTACCAATGCTGTCTGTTTTCAGATGTAAGAGATTCAACCCCTCTTCTCTATTCTAGCCTGTGGGGTGAGCTGCCACAAAGATTGTCGCAGCCGCCTTGCTGTGGAGTGCCGCAAACGAACACAGAGCACCTGTCACGAATACCATTCTCCCCAACACTCCCGTTCCTTCAGTGTGCCTACTATAGCTCAGCCGCTACACACTGTACAACATACAGGTACAAGCACACCTCCCAATTCACCTCTCTTTTCCTTTATGTTCAAATCTTTACCTGGATGTTTCAAACTTACTGTAGTCTTGAAGCACAAGGACTGGTACAGTACTTTGTACAGCTTGTTGCAGTTAGGTATGGTTAGGTATGGTTAGGTATGGTTAGGTATGGTTAGGTATGGTATATTTAGCCAATTTAGTGCATATTATCTCATGTCAGTAGCTGGCACAAATAAGCTTTTGCTCKTGTCCAATCTACTTGAAACATTGTCATAGTAATAAAGATTAATGGCTCACTCTCACATTAATATATTCATATTCATAAGCCTATAAGCTTTTATACCGTAGATCAGGGGTCAGCAATAGGTGGCCCACGGGCCAAAATCAGTCCACGAGTGATTTTTTGGGTCCCCCCCAAAAATTGCGGATTCTCGTTTTTTGGTCAGAAAAGACTTAAATCACCAGGAATTCAGCTCAATATTTGTTTAATTTGGGAAATATGTTCAACAAGTATTCCCACGAATACAAAAAGAGACGTGATCATATCTCAATGTCATCAAGGTATYAACTTATTGTTATTTTTAAATACAATCTCTTTTTGGGCTTAGTTGTGGTCAATTTACAGTGTACAAATTATTATAATTACGGTCCGTTCAGTGGCTGAATCTAGTTTTCTACCGTAGACCTCTTGGTATAACCATGAACAGATACATAGTTACCATAGTTACAGGTGTGTATTTTTACTCAGTGCAAATGCTTTTGAACGCTGCTGTTCTCCAATATGGCTGATGTGGTGCCCTTAACACAGATAGACTTTGTTCTCTCTCCCCAGTCATTACAGAGGAAGCTCCTGACTCCCTGGGGGATGAAGTGTTTGATGTCCACCTTTGAGGAGGTAAGAGGTGTAGGAGAATACAGGGTATATGTGTTGGAGTAATCCAAGTGCAAGAAAAGGTTCTGGTCAGAATTGGACCATTATGCTCTGTCTGCAGGTGTTTTGAAGTGGTCTCTAAGCATATCATATCTAAGCACATCCCGTTTAGATTGCATTTCTATATTTTCCTTGAATTAATTTTGTAGTCTACTTACTAGTTCATTTTTATATCAGAATGAAGACCAACATTGAGGACAAAAACAACAATGACTGCCCATGTTCCCGGCKGCAACGGCACTCTGAAGATCTCAGTGTGATGGAAACGTAATGCTCCTGTTTGAAGATACAACGGATGTTAGAAACTTTCACATTTTCCAGMTTAAGAGCATTTCGCATCTGAGGAAGGATTTTTTAAATTTTCTGATTGATTCATCCTTCATCTGATTGATTCATCCTTCAACATCATATTATTTGCTCACAGCTTTCACAGTAGGTAAACCTACAGTATATGCATATCCCTGTGTGTATTTGTATGTGGTTCATGACTGCAGAAGATTGCTTCTCCACTAGATGAGGCTGTTTGTGTGTCACAACACTGGATAGTGTAGGCTACCACTGCCTTTTTACATTCCCTGTTTTTAGTGTTTCCTGTTTGGTGTCACAACACTGGATAGTGTAGACTACCACTGCCTTTTTACATTCCCTGTTTTTAGTGTTTCCTGTTTGTGTGTCACACACTGGATAGTGTAGGCTACCCACTGCTTTTTACATTCCCTGTTTTTAGTGTTTTCCTGTTTGTGTGTCACAACACTGGATAGTGTAGACTACCACTGCCTTTTTACATTCCCTGTTTTTAGTGTTTCCCTGTTTGTGTGTCACAACACTGGATAGTGTAGGCTACCACTGCCTTTTTACATTCCCTGTTTTTAGTGTTTCCCTGTTTGTGTGTACACACCTGGATAGTGTAGCCTACCACTGCCTTTTTACATTCCCTGTTTTTAGTGTTTTCCTGTTTGTGTGTCACAACACTGGATAGTGTAGACTACCACTGCCTTTTAACATTCCTGTTTTTAGTGTTTCCCTGTTTGTGTGTCACAACACTGGATAGTGTAGGCTACCACTGCCTTTTTACATTTCCTGTTTGTGTGGTCTAGTTGAGTAGGAAAAATGTGGGAGTGGATTGTTAATGACAAGATCAATTGAYGTTATTTCCTCAACTAGACAATCCTGTGGTACAATTTAAAAGACCTACATACTGTAATTATTTTAGAATATAAAATTATAAATATAGTAATATCATTGTACAGAAACTACTCCACACGTTTGTTCTACCTTTATACATATGGGCTTCAGTGACACTGTAAAATGGGAGAGCAGCACAAATACAGGCTACATTTTAAACTATCATTTTGAAATATATTCCAAACTGATCAAAACTAATGAATGTGGTGTCATGTAAAAATATTGTGATTTATCCTAAATAAATGTCATGCTCTGAAACCCAGTTTAAATTCCTTATTTCCACTTTCTAACAGATTCCAATTTAAAGCATTTTGTTGCAATGAACTTTTGTAGATACTGTGAGAATAAAAGATATTGATCGTGATGGAGGCAAGTAACCTGGCGGCATTGGGCCAGTACCCAAAAGGTAGCTGGTTCAAATCCCTGAACTGAATRGGTGAAAGCTCTTTCCATCTGCCCCTAATTGCTCCTGTAAGTCACTCTGGATAAGAGCGTCTGCAAAATGATGTAAATGTTTAACACTTTGTGCTGTCCTTATTTGAACCACTKATTTTGCAAACTCACAGCCTTCAGGTGTTGATGACTCCTGCCAACTGTGGTAGGCTACCTGGGTCCAGCTGAGGATTTGTCACCATAGTAACTCCACACCGGGTATCCTGTAGGCTATTACTGGCCTGTGACAACTGAAGCCATCTCACAATGGCTAGTCCTGTTCCTATTGTGGTAGCGTTCCCTATAGTGGAGTTAGTTGAGCCAAAGGGTTAAGTTGAGCCACCCTTGTTTCTAGGAAACCATACTGTGATGATCCTCCTCATGTCCACTGTCACCTCATCTAAAGCAGGGCCTTAGTATCAATAATCAGACATTGCAAACGGTTAATGATTTATAAGAAACACATTTATTAATTGTAATTGTGTGGTTAGCGATGCTCTTCTGATTGATAATCATCTGTGAAAGAGAGAAGAAACTTGTGTTAGAGTTTATTGACATGTGTGCTGTATAAACACGTGTCTATGAACTGAACATGTTGTAATGTAGTTAATGCATTATGAATGTTAYTTGATCATTGTGTCAAGTCTTCCTCCCATTGGCTGATGCATTGTGGGTATGTGTACTTAAATCATGTCACAGCAAACTGCTGGGTTTTGGTTGAAGAGTGTTATTCGTGTATATCCTTTGGTTGCCATGACCAATTTGTTTTGTAAATACTTGTACAGTTTTCYGTGGCTATTTATCTTCATGTTTGCTAATAAAAGCTGTGAGCAGAAAAAAAACATTTTCATTGTCAGCCTCACTGTTCCAATCCTACCACTGGATCAACCTCAAACATACACACAATTAAAAATTGGATCAAAGATCTAGGAAGAGCGTGGTCATTTCATGGAGTCTGAAGGAAGAAACCACATGGAAAAAGTGGTAAATTAGATCCAAAAATGGATTTTCACCAAGTCAAATGAATGTGTTGAGGTTTCCTGTTGCTTGTATCTAAACCAAAGTATATKATTTTAATATTGTTCTATACATCAGTTGGTCTCTAAGCTTCAATATTAGGTCCTAAACCTAGCATTAAAGTGCGTCGTTGTAGCTGTGTGGGATAATATCGTAAAAATGTTTGCCTTGGGGTAAATTGAGGCAAATGTTAGTGTTTTCTTCTCAGGCATAATGCAAGGCATTACCATTTGGATATGAGGTAACAGGGCTTGGCCTATGTTAAGTGTTTAAAAAAGTACAAAGGGTTTGTTTTTTACATTTACATTTACATTTAAGTCATTTAGCAGACGCTCTTATCCAGAGCGACTTACAAGTTTTTTAGGTGTTCTGTCTGTGTTTAAAAGATGCTTAAAATGATTAAAGACAAAGGGATTGTGTTTGGGAAACTAAGACATGTTTTTAAAAAGGTAGTGGTAATATTTTATTCAGTGCAGAACTTTGTAGCTGGCTCAACTTACCCCTATATTTCCCTTGGCGGAGTGATGCTGAATGTGGGAAAAAGCCCACAACTTTCCCTCCCACTCTCCCCTACTGAAACAAGGTTATTACTGAGGGAGATTTCCAACCCATATGACCTTGTCACACTGCATTAACAGTTATGTGGAACACATGGAACACGGCTCCGAGGCCAGTTATCGTGTGTAACATTTACATGAAGGCCAGAGTATGTTGCATGTGAAATAGGCTACATAACATGAAACATTTAAAAAGGAACAATGAAACGGTTTGGTGAAGTTATATTCAAAATGCTCATGCTGAAAGTTGCCACCGTTATAACAGCTGTCCTTGAGTTAATCAATTAATTTGGTGGTTACGATAATGCTCTCAAAATGTTCCAACGCTGTGGCTATATTTGATCGGATAATAGGGAGATACAGCTTGAACCCATTAACGGTGTGATTGTCCTCCATGGCAACGCACATGTAAGTTTCATTGGGAGTGCAAATGATTGGTCAACTGCTGCTGACCGCGCCCTCAACCATATACGGAACAATCAGCACCGGTGAGTACGGGGATTGATGCTTCTGCTGCTACCTTCAGTGCGGCGTAGGAAGATAACCATTGTCTAATGCGGGGATTCAGGTGGATCGGCTGGGCTCATAACGGCATGTGAGTCTGAAGTCTGTCCTTCCGGAAGACGAAGAAGTCTGCAGCATATCACCTCCATGTAAATATTCAAAAGACCGCAGGAATTCTGCCCCGAACCCCGGGATAATTCTAACAAACCACGTTGTCTTTCTATCGGGTGTTGGAGCACAGAATAATGCCCAGGTGAGACCACTACACATTTCTCTGGGGAATGACCTCGATAAATAAACATTGACATATTGTTCCATGTGTTGCAGTAAATATTGTATCCGTAGACTCCGACCCGTGGTTTGATTTAGCAGGACGGATCTCTCTCGCTATCACCAGACCTGTGGTTGTCTGCACTAGCCTACAAATATCCTGCTTTCCAATCATTAAATAATCATTGTCTGTCAAGTAATAGGACATGCGTTATATTTATGCTATAAATGAGGCTTCTCGGAGTCATTCCGTTTCTTTATGTATTGACTGGGTTAGAGCAGCATCAATTGAGGGGAGAGGACAGTCAAACTCATAGACATATATATCTATGAGAGCATAAAGTCGCTTAATTGCATGCGYGTAGTAATGGCTTGGCAAGCTTGCCCGCAGATTTAGCTTGTTTGCTGGCTCACATCACGCAATAGTGAATAGTGTGAATTAGACAGTGACGTGTAGTAGCCTATAAGCAGATGTAGACAACGGGCCAGTTTTACACTTGGCGAAACTATTGTCAAGGTGGTGCTCTGTGTTTTAGGTGACACAGTCCCTCCAATAATGTAGAGTATAATCATGACCATTTTTGTCATTTCATCGCATTTGTTTCCTCTGGAATGAAGTAAGCTTCTGCTCCAGACATTGGCGAGACTCTCWCACACACACACACACACACACCTGGGGGCATCTCCCTGTCTGTGAGAAGTAACTGAACTTAAACACATAAGGCCAATTCAGGCCTCTGGTGGTGTATCTTCTCAGCTCCCCGTTAAGGGTAACACACCATCGGCACCTTACTGTCAGCCGGTAGAGGTGTCCTAGTGTGATGCGCTTTATTACCAACTGTCCACAGCTCTCTCTCTCAATTAAATGGGCTTTATTGGCATGGGAAACAGATGTTTACATTACCAATGCAAGTGAACTAGATCATAAACAAAAGTGAAATAAACAATATCTTTCTCTCTTTTTAATGATGTAGCATCATCCCACCTGCACCTCACACCCCAGTGGTCAAACTGATCCAGCAGCAGGGCCTCACTCACTCAGACTTGGAACTGCAGCGCACTGACCGATTAGCCTCCTAGGGTGATCTGATTACATGTTTAAATAGCTTACAGATAGGATTTGTTTGATTTTTGTCTTTCTGGACCATCTGATTAGTGGTCAAACGTAGCCTACAGCTACCTGATAATCAGCCCTGTTCAAACAGAGTAAAGAGGTAGCCTACAGCTGTCTGATAATCAGCCCTGTTCAAACAGAGTAAAGAGGTAGCCTACAGCTGTCTGATAATCAGCCCTGTTCAAACAGAGTAAGGAGGTAGCCTATCGGATACAGAGGAAGCTTCTTATTCCCATCAATTACATATTTTTGTTTGTGTTGATCCTTTCTTTAGCCATTTGTCACTTGAGATAAAAATCATATCTCTTTTTTGGTGAGAGGCCTGACCAGAAGGGCAGCTTGAGTATAAAAACAACACAACAATCACATAATCTGGATGTGTCATACAACTCCATATAGAGCATGATGAGGAGGTGGCTCTGGAAGGACCAGGATGACTGTTGGATTCCTTCCCCCATGTTCCTTCTCTCTCACAGTGCCACTAATGACATGTCTTCTCGCCTAGTGCTAGTGTTTTAATTGCCGTGAGAAGGGACCAAATTAACAGTGTAGACGTGACAGAGATTACCTTGTAATTGTCTAATGGCCAGTGGCAATCAACATGTTAATGGTAATGAGTTATTAGGGAAGGGATGGCAGGTAGCCTAGCGTTTAAGAGCGTTGGGCCAGTAACCGAAAGGTTTCTGGTTTGAATCACCCGATAAGAGCATCTGCTAAATTATTAAACTGTGAATGTATGATGGAGTGGGTAGAAAGAATGATCTTATTTTCACTGGTCTCTCTTTCGGTTGCCATACTGTGAATCCAAACAATAGTAAAACACACTGATTTCTTAGTTKTATTAATCTCTATCTAGAAGCAGATGAGATGACTGCTGATCTACTCAGTGAGATGGTATCTAATTTCAGCACCACACTTGTGTATGTCCCAGCCTTTGAACAAAGCTTATTTATAAGCAACAGTTTGTATGTGGAAAGCTGCTGGATGTCTTTACTTTACCACCCTAAGGATGTTACTGCAGTGAACATTGAACCGTCTGTTGTCCTAAGAAACATGGTTGCTTCCTGCTCCAGAGCTGTGATGCATTAGAGCTGATGTTATTTTCTCTGTCACATCACAGCTGACAGAGTGCTGCCTTCATCTCACTGGAACTGTTTCTGTTGTATTTATAATGAGGGAAACTCAGCCTTAGACTGTTGCCCGTTGAGGGATAAAATAAATAGATATATTTACGCAATTTGTTTAAAAAAAAATGGAAGCTACTGGATAGCCTTTTTTCATCATGTACATTCTTGATATAATTGTATTATTTGAATGACAGCTGTAGAGACTTAACTAATGCAGCACTATTTGGTTTGTAAGTAGATTTGATTTTCTTCAGAAATGTTTCAGTCAAAGCATATCAGTCAATATGCAGTGAAGGAGACAGGGAGTTGTGCTTGAGGTGATGATGAGCCCAGTTGGAGATGACGTGTGTGTGTCTGTGTGTGTGTGTGTGTGTGTGTGTGTGTGTGAGAGTTGGCGGGGTTATAAACACCATGTGTCACTCTGGCTTGTGTGTCTCCTTCTCCATCATGCCCCACCAAGGTCATGTCCACAGACTGAGCACGGTGGCCCTGGCCCACTGCACTCCTGGCCCTGCCAGAGAAATGGGCCCTGCCCGGGGAGCACTGCTGCTTTTAATCAGGCCTGACGCGTGACTCAGCCGCATGCCAGCTGTACATACAGCCAAACAGAGATCGCTTCCCTGGATGACCAAGAGGAAAAAAGGTCACTGTTGAGATATTTGTTTCTCTACACCTTCAGGGATCACTGCTTTATGTATTTCATTCTGGGGCTTTGGCTCTGTTGAACTTTGCTTACTAACTGGAATGATTTGCTTTATGCCGTAGGTTCCCATGTGCACATGACAATAATACAAGGCATTATGTGGAATACAAGGCATTATGGTGGAAATCCCATGTGGGTCTCTGTGCTATTTTCTTGAGGAAACACTTGAGATTGATTGTATTTATATCCAGAAGGATAATACTAAAATCCAGGAAGGGTGAACATTGGAAATGACTGAAGAAAACAAGCAGCACTAACAGCTGATTGACAAAGGGTATCTGATTGGTACCTATTAAAAACAGAGAATAACAGCCCAAAATAACTGCAAGTCGTTATAAATCCTGAGAGGCTGCTTAGATGCCACGTATACGGAACAGATCTGGAGAATAGCAAGAGGAGGAAATCTGGAGGAGAAAGCAGGAGAGAGGAGGAGAAGAGCGAGAGGAGGAGATCTGGAGAATAGCGAGAGGAGGAGATCTGGAGAATAGCGAGAGGAGGAGATCTGGAGGAGAAAGCGAGAGGAGGAGAAAGCGAGAGGAGGAGATCTGGAGGAGAGAGCAAGAGAGAGGAGGAGATCTGGAGGGGAGAGAGGAAGATAGCGAGAGAGAGGTGGAGGAGGGAGAGGAAATCTAGAGGAGATCTGGAGGAGAGAGAGGAGGAGATCTGGAGGAGAGTGAGGGAGGAGATCTGGAGAGGAGAATATCTGGAGGAGAGATGGCGAGGGAGGAGATCTGGAGGAGAGAGAGCGAGGAGGAGAGAGAGCGAGGGAGATCTGGAGCAGAGAGAGCGATTAAGGAGATCTGGAGGCGAGGGAGGAGTTCTGGAGGAGATCTGGGGGAGAGAGGAGTTCTGGAGGGAGAGGAGGAGATCTGGAGGCGAGAGAGAGGGAGGGGAGATCTGGAGGAGATAGAGCAATTGAGGAGATCTGGAGAAGAGAGAGAGAGGAGAATATCTGGAGGAGAGAGATGGCGAGGGAGGAGAGCAAGGAGGAGAGAGAGCTAGGGAGATCTGGAGCAGAGAGAGCGAGGAGGCGAGGGAGATCTGGAGGAGAGAGAGCGAGGAGATCTGAGGGAGAGGAGGAGAGCGAGAGGAGGACATCTGGAGGAAGAGGACATCTGGAGGAGAGGGAGAGCAAGGAGGAGAGAGAGCGATTGAGGAGATCTGGAGGAGAGCGAGGGGGAGTGGGAGATCTGGAGGAGAGAGTGGGAGATCTGGAGGAGAGGGAGAGGAGGAGATTTGGAGGAGAGCGAGGGAGGAAGAGTAGATCTGGAGGAGAGAGGGAGAGGAGGAGATCTGAAGGAAAGAGGAAAACATTTGGAGGACAGAGATGGGAGGAGATCTGGAGGCGAGAGAGAGTGAGGGAGCAGAGCAAGAGCGGGGGAGATCTGGATGAGAGAGGAGAATATCTGGAGGAGAGAGAGCGAGGGGGAGATCTGGAGAAGAGGGAGAGAGAGGAGGAGATCTGTGGAAGAGCGAGAGAGAGAGGAGGAGATCTGAGGAAGAGCAAGAGAGGGAGAGGAGGAGATCTGTGGAAGAGCAAGAGAGGGAGAGGAGGAGATCTGTGGAAGAGCGAGAGAGGGAGAGGAGGAGATCTGTGGAAGAGCGAGAGAGAGAGAGAGGAGGATATCAGGAGAAAGAGTGAGAGGAGATCTGGAGAAGAGAGAGGGAGCGAGAGCAGAAGATTTAGTGGTTCTCAGGATGCAGCAACACATTGGATGTGGGAGTGTGTGACTCTCTGGGAATAGCCCATGTTTAAATGAGCTTAAACCAGAGAGAGCTAGACATCACAATGCTATGTTAGATATGCTGGCCACACAGCCTGTTGTAATGAGTCAGTTTGTCTTTCTAGTCCAATTTGCATAACAAGTCATAACCCAATGCAGTGAGTATTGGAAGGGACTTTGCATTTTCAGTAAGTTTACACAGGAAAGTCCTGTATGAGTCGCATTAATAGTCGTACAGGATACGCATGGAACCCACCATCCAATGAAATGTTTACTGGCAGGTTCCTTCTCCACAATGGAACAACAATAAGAAATAACACAATTATAAGAATAGGAACATAAAGTAAATGGCTCAGTAGAATAGAAAACTTTTTTTTTTGCTGCATAAGTTTAATACAGGAAGGCACAGTTTGTACATGGATTTAGCACAGGTGTTGTGAACACATTTTAGTTTATTACATGTTAACTGTGTCAAGCATCACCATGAGTTGTGTAATCGGCTGATAAGGAAACCTAATAGTCGGAGGAGCAAAGAAGCTAGTGGTGATACTGTGTGGAGGAAGTGGTCCTGTCTCTTTATCTCCCACGCTGGGAAACGGTACGTTGAAACTGTCCGCTGATACACACTGTTACTCTGTGACCCACAGGAGGGCAGAATACTCCAACTGTGCTGTTAAATAAGATGTGGCCAGTGTAGTCTATGCCCTTAGAGATATGAAACAGGATATCAGCCTGTCAGGCTAATACATTATGCAGGTACACCTAGTAGTCCATGGAAACAAATGGCAACCCCAACAGAAATGCACCAATGTTGGCCCGCTGCTGTAAAGCAGATTTAGAAAGGACCCATCAGTACTGTGTTGTTAGGGCCAGTCACCCTAGGGATCAGATGTATTAAAGCCATGCCAAACACAGCCATCATTCAATAAAGACTCCCAGTCTCCTCTGACAGAAAGCAGCAGGAGGAGAATGGCTCTGTAGAAGAAGAGCATGATTGAAGGGAAAGGAGGCAGAGAAAGGATTCACCTTTTACAAAACAAGGACCTGGGATAAGATGAAGAAGAAGGGTCTGCTGTTTCTTCCCCAGTCCCTCTTGCTTATCGTGTCACATTGATGCCAGACCTGCGATTTACTTGGGCGCAATCGGTCAGTGAGTGACGCATCAGGCAATGTGTAAATCTTGAGATGTTTAGCAGCTGTCTGGGTGTCCATCCATCACATTGCTCTGTGCGGGGCCCAGGCACTGCTGGTGAGCAGGGCCATGCTGGTAAAAGCTGGAGCACACTCCTATATGTCAATTCACACTGTCTGTCTCTGCAGCTGTTCCCCTGGTAGAGAGATTCATGCTGATTTGGAATAGTATACGCACAGAAAAATCCATCCCTATGCCGCATTGCAAAAAATGCTTGTGCCCTCCCTTAGGATGTCTCTTCTAAAGCAGCTTGTCTCGAGTGTCGTCCTGCCTGCATGTAGATCCTCCGTAGCACATCGATGTCACTGCTCACCAATCCCTTGCAAGGCTCTCAGATTCTGGCTAAGATGCCGTAGCCAAACGTTTCCCCCTGCTGTTGTGGTGCAGAACTCTGAGGGGATGTGTGAGACAGGATGAGGGTTGTTTACCTGACAACTCACCCTGAATCAATTCTTCTGATATCAATAGCTACATACATTCAGTCTGAATCTGCCATCCTAGGAGACGTTTGTGTAACGTTTAAATGAGGGGCGCTCTACAAAACCAATTCATCAACGATTGGATCGTCTCTAACCAATCTAACTAATCAGAGTATCAAAATTGATGAAGTCATCATGTAGACCGGCTCTGGCCCAATCCATCGGATTCTGGGACCAATCAGAACGGTCAGAATGTTCTTTGTGTTCTACAAATCATAGGGGAGGGAGGCAAATCCAGACTCATCGTGGAGAAGGAATGTCCATTTTTCCAGAACGATGTGGATGGGTAGCCAGGCTAGGTTGTTTGCTGCACGCAAATTCATTGTTAGATTTGGTTTATTCTGCATTCTAGGAACTTGACACGGTCCTGTTTTGTGTTGCGTTTTTTRCGAGGATGGAATTACACTTTGCACTGTAGTTTATAATGGTCTTTGCGTTGGAGGATGCTTTTAAGGAAATCTCAGCAATTCAAAAAAATCTTGTTAAGAGTTGTGGAAAAACACCACGGAATGTATTTCATTATCACTCCAGTTCTTTTCAGAATGCTTGTTCAGGTAGTTGGGCAATTTGCATATCCTGACTTAGGTGCTGAAGTGGCAATTTGACAGATGTGCAATTTTGGTTGAGTTTCACTGAGAACCACTGCAGTGATCTCTGATACCTGCAAATCGGAGCTATTTTCTCCATGGCAATTTTCTGTATGATTCTTCTGCGTTAGTGGATGTGTTTTGACAGTAAAGAATATTAGCTCTGCCCAATGAGCACTACTTCACACCCTCTATGTGGGAGTGTGTGAGTAAGAACGCTGAGTTTGAATACAACACTGCAAGATGCACTACAGAATTCTTTGTAACCTTGTGTTATTCAGTAATGGGGCTTGACTTCACTACCTGTGTGTGAGCCTGAGTCACATTAACTGTTGTACAGTAGCACCTCTGTGCTCTTTTATCTGAAAATATGGTCATTCTTTTTGTATGGGGTCCTGTAGGACATATGCTAGTTATACTCTAACAAAGACACATTTAAATTCATTGTAATTCCCTGAAACTTAAAGGGATACTTTGGAATGTTGGCAATGAGGCCGTCCCAGACGACTTCTCAAATGTGAACATAATCAAACCGTTCTGATTGGTCCCAGAAATCGATGGGTTGGACCAGAGCTGGCTAACACGACTCATGAATCATGTCATTTTGACGTCAGCACAAACAGGTTCAGACTGTATGGAGCAATCAGTGGAGCGGAAGTCAATTCAAGTTGTCAGGCAAAGGTTTTAGGGCCAGACTGCAGAGTTTGACAAGATTGTTACTTAAAATCTGGATAGTATTGTAGAGGGGACATTACATAGGTGTAAAAGGCCAGATACTGGTCTGTTTGATGCCTTGCCTGATTAGTTAGTCTGTGGTTTAATTACCCTTGTTGATGCCTTGCCTGACTTTAGTCTGTGGTTTAATTCCTCTTGTTGATGCCGAGCCTGACTATTTAGTCTGTGGTTTAATTCACCTTGTTGATGCCGAGCCTGATTAGTTGGTCTGTGGTTGAATTCCCTGTTGATGCCGATCCTGATTAGTTAGTCTGTGGTTGAATTCCCCTGTTGATCCGAGCATGACTGTTTAGTCTGTGGTTTAATTACCCTTGTTGATGCCGAGCCTGATTAGTTGGTCTGTGGTTGAATTCCTTGTTGATGCCGAGCCTGATTAGTTGGTCTGTGGTTGAATTCCCTTTTGATGCCGATCCTGATTAGTTAGTCTGTGGTTGAATTCCCCTGTTGATGCCTAGCCTGATTAGTTAGTCTGTGGTTGAATTCCCTTTGGTGAGTCGTTGTAATCTTGGTCTTCCTGTATTACATTCTGTGTCCTCTCATTTTTTATGATGATTACACTTTCTCCCCAAGGAGGACTGAGGAAATTGTTTTTGAAGAACTCCATTGTTTTTCCATCCACTATTATCACTCCTCTAAATACACACCACACGCAAACACTCACACGCCAACAACTCACACTCACACACACACAGTAATCACGCAAACACTCACACAATACACCAACCACACACACACACACAGTAATCACGCAAAACCCTCACACAATACACCAACCACACACAAACAACATAGTCTATACATTGTTCTCCTATGATTTCTTTCAGCACTGGTGGCAAGGGTAGTGGGGAGGGGTTGCATTGCTGCTAGTGTTAGCACAATGCATGCTAGCTGTTCCCATAGACTGTCAGTCATTGAGCACACGACTATCCATTTAAAAGCGGTGTCGGCAGAAATATATATACACTGCTCAAAAAAATAAAGGGAACACTTAAACAACACAATGTAACTCCAAGTCAATCACACTTCTGTGAAATCAAACTGTCCACTTAGGAAGCAACACTGATTGACAATAAATTTCACATGCTGTTGTGCAAATGGAATAGACAAAAGGTGGAAATTATAGGCAATTAGCAGACACCCCCAATAAAGAGTGGTTCTGCAGGTGGTGACCACAGACCACTTCTCAGTTTCTATGCTTCCTGGCTGATGTTTTGGTCACTTTTGATGCTGGCGGTGCTTTCACTCTATGGTAGCATGAGACGGAGTCTACAACCACACACACAAGTGGCTCAGGTAGTGCAGCTCATCCAGGATGGCACATCAATGCGAGCTGTGGCAAGAAGGTTGCTGCTTGTCTGTCAGCGTAGTGTCCAGAGCATGGAGGCGCTACCAGGAGAGGCCGATAGAGGGGGCAACAACCCAGCAGCACGGACCGCTACCTCCGCCTTGTGCAAGGAGGAGCACTGCCAGAGCCCTGCAAAATGACCTCCAGCAGGCCACAAATGTGCACGTGTCTGCTCAAACGGTCAGAAAACAGACTCCATGAGGGTGGTATGAGGGCCCGACGTCCACAGGTGGGGGTTGTGCTTACAGCCCAACACCGTGCAGGACGTTTGGCATTTGCCAGAACACCAAGATGGGCAAATTCGCCACTGGCGCCCTGTGCTCTTCACAGATGAAAGCAGGTTCACACTGAGCACATGAGCACATGTGACTGACGTGACAGAGTCTGGAGACGCCGTGGAGAACGTTCTGCTGCCTGCAACATCCTCCAGCATGACCGGTTTGGCGGTGGGTCAGTCATGGTGTGGTGGGGTGGCATTTCTTTGGGGGGGCCGCACAGCCCTCCATGTGCTCGCCAGAGGTAGCCTGACTGCCATTAGGTACCGAGATGAGATCCTCAGACCCTGTGAGGACCATATGCTGACACATGCACATTTGTGGCTCTGTGAGAGTCATTTTGCAGGGCTCTGGCAGTGCTCCTCCTTGCACAAAGGCGGAGGTAGCGTCGGCTGCTGCTGTGTTGTTGCCCTCCTACGGCCTCCTCCACGTCTCCTGATGTACTGGCCTGTCTCCTGGTAGCGCCTCCATGCTCGGACACTACGCTGACAGACACAGCAACCTTCTTGCCACAGCTCGCATTGATGTGCCATCCTGGATGAGCTGCACTACCTGAGCCACTTGTGTGGGTTGTAGACTCCGTCTCATGCTACCACTAGAGTGAAAGCACCGCCAGCATTCAAAAGTGACCAAAACATCAGCCAGGAAGCATAGGAACTGAGAAGTGGTCTGTGGTCACCACCTGCAGAACCACTCCTTTATTGGGGTGTTTCTGTCTATTGCCTATAATTTCCACCTTTTGTCTATTCCATTTGCACAAACAGCATGTGAAATTTATTGTCAATCAGTGTTGCTTCCTAAGTGCAGTTTGATTTCACAGAAGTGTGTGTTGACTTGGAGTTACATTGTGTTGTTTAAGTGTTCCCTTTATTTTTTTTGAGCAGTGTATATATATACTGTATATATAAATATATATATATATATATACTGTATATATAAAAGAATGACATCATATTTTCTGCAGCGGTGGCAACCATATGAATGAATATAGGGAAACCCTGGGCTATACCATTAACAAGCACACATACATCTCCTTTGGAAAGTATTCAGAACCCTTGACTTGTTCCACATTTTGTAACGTTACAGGCTTATTCTAAAATTGATAAAAAATATATAAATCCTAAGCAATCTACACACAATACCCTATCATGACAAAGCAAATGTATTAAAAATAAAAAACAGAAATACCTTACTTACATAAGTATTCAGACCCTTTGCTATGAGACTCAATTGAGCTCAGGTGCATCCTGTTTCCATCAATCATCCGTGAGATGTTTCTTCAACTTAATTGGAGTCCACCTGTGGTGAATACAATTGATTGTACATGATTTGGAAAGGCACACACCTGTCTATATGAGGTCCCACCGTTGACAGTTCATGTCAGAGCAAAACCAAGCCATGAGGTTGCAAGCTCCGAGACAGGATTGTGTCGAGGCATATATCTGGGGAATGGTACCAACATTTTCTTCAGCATTGAAGGTCCCCAAGAACACAGTGGCCTCCATCATTCTTAAATGGATGAAGTTTGGAACCACCAGACTCTTCCTGGAGGTGATGGCCGCCCTGGCGCAATGAAGTGCACAATTCGGGCGTGGAGAAGGGCCTTGGTCAGGGAGGTGACCAAGAATCCGATGGTCACTCTGACAGAGCTCTAGAGTTCCTCTGTGGAGATGGGAGAAACTTTCAGAAGGACAACCATCTCTGCAGCACTCCACCAATCAGGCCTTTATGGTAGAGTGGCCAGACGGAAGAAACTCCTCAGTAAAAGGCACATCACAGCCCGCATGGAGTTTGCCAAAAGGCACCTAAAGACTCTCAGACCATGAGAAACCAAGATTGAACTCTTTAGCCTGAATGCCAAGCGTCACGTCTGGAGGAAACATGGCACCATCCCTACTGTGAAGCATGGTGGTGGCAGCATCATGCTGTGGGTATGTTTTTCATTAACAGGGACTGGGAGACTAGTCAGGATCGAGGCAAAGATGAATGGAGCAAAGTACAGAGAGCTCCTTGATGAAAACCTGCTCCAGGACGCTCAGGACCTCAGACTGGGGCGACGGTTCAACCTTCCAACAGGGCAACTACCCTAAGCACACAGCCAAGACAACGCATGAGTGGCTTCGGGACAAGTCTCTTAATGACCTTGAATGGCCCAGCCAGAGCCGGACTTGAACCCGATCTAACATCTCTGAAGAGACCTGAAAATAGTTGTGCAGCAACGCTCCCCATCCAACCTGACAGAGTTTGAGAGGATCTGCAGAGAAGAATGGGAGAATCTCCCCAAATTCAGGTGTGCCAAGCTTGTAGCGTCATACCCAAGAAGACTCAACTGAAATCGCTGCTGTAATAAGCTGGCTGTTTTGCAGCATCTGCTTACGGGCTCCTCTAGAAGACATCTGATGTGTGTTTATGCAGAGCCAAGTCTACGTTCTAATTCTTGACTTCCACTTAGATCTTTTAGATCTTTTCCCCAGACACGTTTTAAGTGTCAGTCCACCCAGGCCCTGTCGTCTGTGTAGAGATACCACGTGGGACCAAGGGCCTCCTTTTCAGAAGTACCAACATGTGTAGATTCATGCATTTCAAAATGTCTGTGTAGAACTTGTGAAGCATGCAARGGTATCGCAAGCTGCAGGAGGGCCTACTGTGTAACTCATTCAAATGAAGTGCTGTGCCAAGTTTTTGAAATGTTATGGAATGTTTTTGGTGCTGTCAAAATGTCACCCCCTACACTCTCAGAAAAAAAGGGTTGCTAAAGGTTTCTTCAGCTGTTCCCATGGGATAAGCTTTCCCTCTGTGGAAAGGGTTCTACATGGAACCCAAAAGGGTTTTACCTGGAACCAGAAAGCGTTCTTCAAAGGGTTCTCCCATGGGAACAGCCGAGGAACCTGTTCTAGATGGCACCTTTTTTCCCAAGAGTGTAGTTTGTACACAGCCCTACACCAACAACCATCCACTACCATGATATGAAGAGGTATAAAATGATCAGGTAGCTAGTGAACATTCTGTATTTACAGAGTGATAAGCTGAAGGTTACATTGTGTCCTGGGAAACAGAATAYGAGCCATGTTGTAGCAGATAAAAATACAGTCAAGCACAGGCGGCTGGTGACAACTTAATTGGGGACGACGGGCTCCTAGTAACGACAGGAAACTAATCTATGTAATTTAATCAAGCACATCAAACGCATGGTTCCATGTGTTTGATACCGTTCCATATACTCCATTCCAGCCATTATTATTAGCTGTCCTCTCCTCACCAGCCTTCTGTGCAGTCAAGGTATGAGAGTGAGGAGGCTGGAGAGGACAGTTGGAGCACAGTTGAGATGCTAACTGATTCAGAAGGCCAGTGTTGCAGTGTGTTTTGGCTGCTCTCTTCTAGATCTRGTGTCTTGTCCTGGCCATTGCTTTGAACAGACATGCCCAGTAGTGTTCGCTCATTCAACACATGGAGAGCAGCCTATAGACCTCCTTAAGAATGCAAATTACTCCAGGCTTGCATATGGCAGGAAGTTAGCAGCTGCAGCGGAGAGGAACAGATCATACTCCACCTCTCTTATCGCCTCTACCCAAATACTGCTGTGATGTTTCTGTCCACCATGGTTCTAGATGAGAGAGGCAAAGTAAGTGTCTCTCATGGAATTAGGATGATGATGTTAAATACATCAGGGAGGGAGCAGCTTTTACTCATTGTTCCAAAATGGAAACCATGTGAGTCCATTACGGAAGAAGGGCTGTTCTCTCTGAGCCTGCATGATAAATGAGTCAGCCTTCCTTAGGAATATGGAATAACATTCACATCAGTGTGTAAGTCACATCTGTTGCTCCCATTTCCAATGGAAACTGGACTATTTCCTTTTTAAGATTTTCATTTGGAAAGTTGATATTTAAGTATTCTGTTGATTTGAGTGTTCTGTGTGTATTTGTTTGTGATGCCAAACAAATACCATCTGTATCGGTGCTACCATCTGTATCGGTGCTACCATCTGTATCGGTGCTACCATCTGTATCGGTTCAGCCAGTATTTCCCTACAAATAATGGATTTTGATGGAGATAAATAAATACTAGCAATTCCTTGCAGTGTGAATATTAATTTGTACAATAAATGTTAAGTATCAGTTTCAAATTTGCACGGCCCAGGGACCAAAACCGAGCCACTTTAACACAAACACCAAAATTACATCTTCTGACACCATATTCTGGAGGGGAACATTAGCCCAATTGATAGTGTCTTTTTGGCTGCTGTTAACATTATGAAAAGAGATTATTTTGAGGGAGGGGCCAGTCCGTGACGATAGAAAACCCGAATAGGATATGGAGGCTTCCTTACAAGGTATTGGAGTCCCAGTTAAAGACACATTCTACAGACAAAACCAGAAGTCTAGATCTGCATATTTCTGCAGAAAATGTAGATTTAATATCTCTTCACATATTGGGACATTCCTCTCAAGAATATAGTTACCGTTTCTCTTTCCTTATGGAAAAAACAAGACATGCAAACACTACCACCTGCAGAGACGACAAATAATGTCATTCATCATTTGATTGAAATTCCCTGTGAATTACTTCATACCATCAACTGTCAAACACTCATGTTCATGCACACTTATAAAAGTAATGATGAATCCACAAGCCAGCCTACCACAGGCACCTTACCAGCTCTTATATCAACCCCCACTTCACACTGATACAGATGTTAGCACCGATACAGATGCTAGCACCGATACAGATGGTAGCACCGATACAGATGGTAGCACCGATACAATGGTAGCACCGATACAGATGGTAGCACCGATACAGATGAGTAGCACCGATACAGATGGTAGCACCGATACAGATTACTAGCCACCGATACAGATGGTAGCACCGATACAGATGGTAGCACCGATACAGATGGTAGCACCGATACAGATGGTAGCACCGATACAGATGGTAGCACCGATACAGATGTAGCACCGATACAGATGCTAGCCGATACAGATGGTAGCACCGATACAGATGGTAGCACCGATACAGCCATGTAGCACCGATACAGATACTAGCACCGATACAGATGTAGCACCGACACAGATGGTAGCACCGCACACAGATGGTAGCACCGATACAGATGCTAGCACCGATACAGATGCTAGCACCGACACAGATGTAGCACCGACACAGATGGTAGCACCGACACAGTGGTACGCACCGATACAGATGTAGCACCGATAGAGATGCTAGCACCGATACAGATGCTAGCACCGACACAGATGGTAGCACCGACACAGATGGTAGCACGATACAGATACTAGCACCGACACAGATGGTAGCACCGACACAGATGTAGCACCGATACAGATGCTAGCACCGATACAGATGCTAGCACCGACACAGATGGTAGCACCGACACAGATGGTAGCACCGATACAGATGCTAGCACCGATTACAGATGCTAGCACCGACACAGATGTAGCACCGATACAGATGGTAGCACCGACAAGATACTAGCACCGATACAGATGTAGCACCGACACAGATGGTAGCACCGACACAGATGGTAGCACCGATACAGATGTTAGCACCGATACAGAAGCTAGCACCGACACAGATGGTAGCACCGACACAGATGGTAGCACCGATACAGATGCTAGCACCGACACAGATGGTAGCACCGACACAGATGTAGCACCGATACAGATGCTAGACCGATACAGATGCTAGCACCGACACAGATGGTAGCACCGACACAGATGCTAGCACCGCATACAGATGCTAGCACGATACAGATGCTAGCACCGACACAGATGCTAGCACCGATACAGATGGTAGCACCGACACAGATGGTAGCACCGAACAGATGCTAGCACCGATACAGATAACTAGCACCGATACAGATACTAGCACCGATACAGATACTAGCACCGATACAGATGTAGCACCGATTACAGATGGTAGCACCGATAACAGATGGTAGCACCGATACAGATGGTAGCACCGATACAGATGGTAGCACCGATACAGATACTAGCACCGATACAGATACTAGCACGGATACAGATGGTAGCACCGATACAGATACTAGCACCGATACAGATACTAGCACGATACAGATACACCACAGATGGTAGCAGATCGATACAGATATGGTAGCACCGATACAGATGGTAGCACCGATACAGATGGTAGCACCGATACAGATACTAGCACCGATACAGATACTAGCACCGATACAGATGGTAGCACCGATACAGATACTAGCACCGATACAGATGCTAGCACCGATACAGATGGTAGCACCGACACAGATGGTAGCACCGATACAGATACTAGCACCGATACAGATGTAGTACCGATACAGATGGTAGCACGATACAGATGGTAGCACCGATACAGATGGTAGCACCGATACAGATGGTACACCGATACAGATGGTAGCACCGATACAGATGGTAGTACCGATACAGATGGTAGCACCGATACAGATGGTAGTACGATACAGATGGTAGGTACCGATACAGATGGTAGCACCGATACAGATGGTAGCACCGATACAATGGTAGCACCGATACAGATACTAGCACCGATACAGATGGTAGTACCGATACAGATTAGGGTAAGCACGATACAGATGGTAGCACCGATAACAGATGTGTAGCACCGATACAGATGTAGCACCGAACAGATGGTACAG
>NC_036844.1:31833686-31836429 GCF_002910315.2 Salvelinus sp. IW2-2015
ATCTGTATCGGTGCTACCATCTGTATCGGTGCTAGTATCTGTATCGGTGCTAGTATCTGTATCGGTGCTACCATCTGTATCCGTGCTAGTATCTGTATCGGTGCTAGTATCTGTATCGGTGCTACCATCTGTATCGGTGCTACCATCTGTATCGGTGCTACCATCTGTATCGGTGCTACCATCTGTATCGGTGCTACCATCTGTATCGGTGCTAGCATCTGTATCGGTGCTAACATCTGTATCAGTGTGAAGTGGGGGTTGATATAAGAGCTGGTAAGGTGCCTGTGGTAGGCTGGCTTGTGGATTCATCATTACTTTTATAAGTGTGCATGAACATGAGGTGTTTGACAGTTGATGGTATGAAGTAATTCACAGGGAATTTCAATCAAATGATGAATGACATTATTTGTCGTCTCTGCAGGTGGTAGTGTTTGCATGTCTTGTTTTTCCATAAGGAAAGAGAAACGGTAACTATATTCTTGAGAGGAATGTCCCAATATGTGAAGAGATATTAAATCTACATTTTCTGCAGAAATATGCAGATCTAGACTTCTGGTTTTGTCTGTAGAATGTGTCTTTAACTGGGACTCCAATACCTTGTAAGGAAGCCTCCATATCCTATTCGGGGTTTCTATCGTGCACGGACTGGCCCCTCCCTCAAAATAATCTCTTTTCATAATGTTAACAGCAGCCAAAAGACACTATCAATTGGGCTAATGTTCCCCTCCAGAATATGGTGTCAGAAGATGTAATTTGGTGTTTGTGTTAAAGTGGCTCGGTTTGGTCCCTGGGCCGTGCAAATTTGAAACTGATACTTAACATTTATTGTACAAATTAATATTCACACTGCAAGGAATTGCTAGTATTTATTTATCTCCATCAAAATACATTATTTGTAGGGAAATACTGGCTGCAAGACAATGGGAGTATTTATTGTATCGTCTAACAGCTAGTTTCATCCAAGGTTGAGCGCAAGGAGYGAGGGAGAGAGGGAGGGTGACAGCCACACACTTCTCCTCTTTATACAGTACATTTCTGTCTGCTCCGCTTCCTCCAAATCGGCATAAAACCAAACAGACAACGAGCATACCACTGTGTACACACAGAGTTCCTCATTGAGTCCATGTCCATGCTGCTGCCAACTGGGATTCACTGGTTATCATTCATCCATACATTTACGTACTGTGCATACATAATAAACTATATTGGAACTAGAAAGAGAAAATGGGCACTTGAAATGGGTTAAGAACCCAGGAAATAGATGTGTTTGTGTGTGTTCTGTGGCAGTGTGTGTTCTGTGGCCCGATCTCTGTATTCATGTTTTGGAAATGGTTTCTGTGAATATATTGGTATGGAGTAGTTTAGTATAGACCTTGTCCACAGATGAAAAGCTTCAATTCAGAGATGACAGGAGAAGCGTAGGCAGGGTGTGATGCCACCCCTGGCAGGCTGGAGAGAAGTCKGAGAACCCGAGGTGAAAAGGTTGTGTGTGGAGATGACGAATGCGGGCAGACGAGAGTATCAATTGAAAGTGAAGGCCACACAGGGATGTATTCATTTGTAACCATAATTGGCAACATGGAGGTTATCTTCTTTCTCTCCTTCTCCCTTGGGCCTTTGTGTTTTTATGGGGTCGTGACTGAGGATCATAAATCATGTTCCTGGTGTATGGCCAGCCTAAGGATAGCCTGTCGAGCTGTTCCAGGAAATATCATTTTCTGCTCCTGATGGATAGTGACATTCCAGGGTAGAGAGAAATTATGGGACAATCTCTCCTTATCTCTTGGATCCCTCCATCACTCACCATTTTATCACTTTAAATATATTCCTCCACATATAATTTTTCCATGTAGTGTCATGAAAATGGATTATAGCATTACAATGTTTTCAATGGTCAGTGAACATTTTCCTTGATACCCTCAATACCCTTTAAACACAGTGACAACACCCAGGCGGGTTGACTTTCATGTTCTACAGTGGGGATGCACTGCTCTTGTTACCGTGTTGTGTCCTAGCTACATTTCAACACAATCCCCAGTGAATGGTATTAGTGTGAGGCTATCAATGGATGGAAGTGGCATCTGCACATGTACTGTATATCAGAGGGCTGAGTGATTTTCTATGTGAACAGTAATTTCTCTAGAAGCAAACTAAATATTTCCTCCAGCTGGGCTCTGTGGTAGGCCTGTTATCAGTCCAGGCTCTGTGGTAGGCCTGTTATCAGTCCAGGCTCTGTGGTAGGCCTGTTATCAGTCCAGGGCTTTCTGTGGTAAGGCCTGTTATCTGTCAAAGCCTAATCTTCTGCTCTGTTTCACAGCTGCCCACATGACACAAGTTGAAGATATGCTTTGGGGACATATGGATAGTCCTATCCTACATTACTTTAGGGCTTACCAAACAGTACATATTATGTGTTAACCCCACCCAGTCTATCCCATGAATGTCTGATTATGTTTTGCATATTGAATGAGGGCAGCAGCATCTAGAGACCAGACACCATAATGTTCTATGCACAGCGCATGAATCAAAGAGCATAGCAGTGTAATCGCTCTGGATAAGAGTGTCTGCTAAATGACTAAAATGTCAAATGTAGTCGTTTTTGCAAGTAGACAGGGCTCTTCCAGTTGCAGTGTGACTGTCTGTCCCATGTGGAACTAGACGGAGGTTGTGCACAGCGGCACACAGAAACAGCCTCAGCAGAGAGCCATTTAGCCTCAGTGGGGAAGGCACTAAGGCAGAGGGT
>NC_036844.1:31837642-31841777 GCF_002910315.2 Salvelinus sp. IW2-2015
CCCCTCCAGTCATTATCCGGCACTGCCATGGGGGGATTGGACAACATTACTATTATGAAGGACTGTATAGGACAAATGGAAAAGATATGACTACTCCTATTCTGAGGTTCATCCAGAGCAGAGAGAGTAAGCTTACTGTCTTCTTTACAATGGAATTGATATAAAATCCGTGGTTATGAATTAGTGTGTGTGAATTGTGCTAAATCCCACAAGTGTACTTCACTCAAGCGTTTGCCATTAAAGTGAACACATGTAAGAAAGATAACCAGATCATTTGTGGTGTAATGATTGTCTTGGTAATGAAACTCACAGCAGTGCGGTACAAGGGACTTTAGGGCTGGCACATTTACCGTGTAACTGACGGTTATGGATGAAGACCGTCATTAAAATAAGCGACATAATCGTTTTGAATTTTTTATATTTAAAAAAAATGGTTTCGTGTGTGGTATGAACAGCTGACTGAAGACTGGACAGCCAGGCATTCGTGTGGCAATTTGACTGATAAACTCAAGGGTACACTGGCAATGGCTGCCTGGTATTGTGATACTTTAATTGCCATGGTAATGTAGAATGTTAATTCAAATTATGTTAACTGATGTGGCTCATGCAATTTAATGTATTTTATGTCATTAGAGTTTAATCAACAAATCACAGCACATATTGATGGGTACACTTCTTACTTTTACTTCCTGCTTTGCTCCTCGCAATGGCTACCAGTCCACCCATTATGCCATCATTGACTTGAATAGGGACACATGTTCTATTCATTTTATTTCCTTGGCAGCCACTTACCGTCATCCAAAATGCCATGACCGTCACAGCCCTAGCCTGGACTTTACAGTAACATTATGAATACTATTGTGCACCCCACAGTGCATCAGCGTTCTGAGTTGAAATAGCCCCAGTTAACTCGTAACACTTCAGGTTTCACACACCCTCCAGATCAGTGCGATTACATGACTACTCKGTTAGCTAATGGTCTTAGCACTATCCCAGATGCGGTAGTGTCCAACTGAACTGCTAACCCCTCTCCACAGTTCCAGTATCCAGGGCTACTGCCAGGCCAGTCAGAGCACCATGAATAATGCACTCATCAGCCCCTCATGGCGCTACAGATGAGGATGAGCTACTACTGTAGAGTTAGACACTTGTGTGGTTCATCAATATTAATGATGGAGGAATTGGAATGAAAGTGTATTTTCAGGAAGTGGTTATGATGAATGATTAGATGCTCATAATTCCAATACGGTGTCAAATGTAAATAATGAGTGAAGTGTATATAGTCAGTCTTAATACTGTACAGTTCACCCCCTGATGTATTTTATGCAACGGCGTGGGACCGACGTCAATGCATGCACTTAACCAGAGCCCATACTGTAGTGTACAGAGTCCAGAGTCAGTTAAAAAAATTTTTGAATTACAGTAGGTGAACTCTACTGCACGTATGTGCTCTTAGCTCCAGTCAACTATATGAAGTACACAGTGTATCCACCAGTAGAGGCTGCTGAGGGGAGGCTCATAATGTCTGGAACGGAGCAAATGGAATGGCGCCAAACCARGTGTTTGATGTATTTGATACCGTTCCACTGATTCCGCTCCAGCCATTACCAGGAGCCCGTCCTCCCCAATTATGGTGCCGCCAGCCTCCTGTGATCCAGATGTAACGTGCGTGTCCCTCAGAGCAGAATGGGATGTTGTGCTGATGAACAGACACATTTGTGTACAGCGTGTTTTAAAAGGGTTGCAACAGTTTGTTGTGTAGCGGAACTGAAGGGAGCTAATTAAATGAAGTCGGCTCAAAGCAACATGGCTGTAGCACGGCCCTGTYTTACCATTATCCACTGAGAAGGTACAGTTGACGTCGGGCAATAAACCCTACAGCATTTCAGCTTTCGATCACCATCTGCATTCATGACTAATCCACTGTACATCATGGTTGCTGTCCCATYTACATAGACATGGATTCACTGGCCACTTTAATAATGGAACACTAGTCACTTTAATAATGTTTGCATACTGCTTTACTCATCTCATATMTATATACTGTATTCTATTCTACTGTATTTTAGAAATGCACTCTGATATTGCTCATCCTAATATTTATATATTTCTTAATTCCATTATTTTACTTTTAGATTTGTGTGTATTGTTGTGAATTGTTAGATACTACTGCACTGTTGGAGCTAGGAACACAAGCATTTTGGTACACCCGCAATAACATCTGATAAATATGTATATGTGACTAATARGATTTGATTTTGATTTTACARCAGGGTTGGGGTCAATTCCATTTCAATTCCAGTCAATTTAGAAAGCAAACCAAATTGTCCTCATTGAAAAGTATTGAGAATTTTWGTGTACTTCCTGAATTGACCCAGACCTCTGCTGTACATACTTGATTATTTTACACAATCCAACCACATTTAATTTGTCATAATGTACCATAGACATGATTGTTTCTAGTATAAGACTGTTTCCACATTTGAGGTAGAACTACTCTGTTCAGCCCTGGGGCATGTCCCCCGCCATGACAGAGGACATTTTTGACTGCTGCATTCTGGCGGCTATAACATCCTGCCATTGAGCAGTAGGTTGACTGATGTATGGACTGTAGTTGGTGCCCAGGGTAGCGGCCAGCCTCTCTCTCTCTCGCTCTCGCTATCTCTCTCTCTCTCTCTCTCTCGCTATCTCTCTCTCAGCCCTCTCTCTCAGCCCAGGAGATCATTTAAATTGGGTCAAGTCCATTTTAAGTTTTATTTAGAAAATTAACTGTTACTTAGACACTTCTTGATTTTTGACATGGATTTGTGCGAACAAGTTATTGGTTAACAACATATCTTTAATTTCTGTATTTATCTAGTGATGACTGATGACCAAATACTTGGTATCTATAACACAACATGGCTAAATGTAGTGTTTTGTGCTGGGCATCATACCCAATTACCCATTAGTCTTTGGCTTGTTAGCTGGCCAGTTTGGCATTCTGAGGCCCCGTTMAGGGCAAAATGGGCCCTGGTGATCTCTGAGCTCAGCCTGTCCAGCATCCGGACTCTCCTCATCACGACCAAGGTTGACTGGTGTGAGTGTGTGCAGTGTGCTGTGAGACAGCAGTAGCTTGCTGTGCTCACGTAGAGCAGGCGGCAGCAGAGCTCTCCTCACACACAGTGATGTCATTGGGTCACGTCACAGGTCGTCTCTGTGTGTCCTAGCAGAGGCCGAGAACAGGTGGCACAGCCACGGAATTATTCATGAGCTCGTCGCTCACACTCTCTCCCCCGTACTGCATCAGCCACCAAATGACTTTGTTTCCGTGTGTTTGTGTGTGTTTGTGTGTGTGTGTGTGTGTTTTTTTTTTTTGCTATTTACCCACACACAGATATGATGCTAATTTCAGCAACATATTTTCTACTCAGTGTTGAGTAAGATAGCCTTACTTCTCTACATCTCCTTAATGTAGTACTGGGTTAAACAGGGTGAATTAATGTGATGTACAGATGTAGGATATTAATTTCAGCCAGTTTGCTTCAGCAAGAACAATAATCCTGCAGCAACAGCAAATGTTGTGGACATTTTGGAAGGGGTTGATACATTTTTCATAAGGGAAAATCAAGTCTGAAATTTCAAAGTGGAAATTCAGAAGCCTTTTTAAACCTCAAATACACTACAAGTTTGACATTTCACGRATTGAGGCAATTTCTCCGGCAAGAGGGTGATCAAATTAAGATCCTACATAGRTCCCCAAAACAACTACCATGGAACCATAGAGCCGAGACATACCCTGGTGCTGACGTACTGCACCTTGTAGGGCATGGACACAGGACCATGAGGGTGATACAAAGAGATGTGCACTTCCCTAAAAGGAAGCACTCCCAAACCACTAGCAGTGGAACTATATGTGTACAGCGGTACCACATCACGATATACATGACAGAATATCAAGGTGAAACTTGTCAAAAACCAATCTACGGTTTTAGCACATGGGTTTTAACACATTTTATAGGACACAGAGTGTTTCTAGTGCACACGTACACCACAGGCATAACTCATGAGATAATATGAAAATGAAACATGTCGTAAATACATATATACGTTTTTAACACTTGCAGTTGAAGTCGAAAGTTTACATACAATTAGG
>NC_036844.1:31843127-31866567 GCF_002910315.2 Salvelinus sp. IW2-2015
CCAAATACTAATTGAGTGTATGTAAACTTCTGACCCACTGGGAATGTGATGAAATAAATAAATCATTCTCTCTACTATTATTCTTACATTTCACATTCTTAAAATAAAGTGGTGATTCTAACTSACCTAAGACAGGGAATGTTTACTCTGATTAAATGTCAGGAATTGTGATACACCTTAGCCAAATACATTTAAACTCAGTTTATGTAAACTTCCGACTTCAACTGTATATGACAGCCTGGTCCCAGATCTGTTTGTGCTCGCGCCAACTCCATTGCTGTCCTTGTCAAGCCAATTGTTTGGCGTGACAAGGAGTTGACTTGATAGCCGGAGTTCCAGTCTGTTTGTGCTATCTATGACACAGCCAGAGGCTTTCCACTGGGCAAACTAACACTGGTTGAGTCAACGTTGTTTCCACACCATTTCATCAACAACAACAAAAAACGTGATGATGTTGAATTAACATGGTAAACTGATTGGATTTGTAGAAAGTCATCAACGTAAGGGAATTTTGTATTTTTTTTCTCACCCAACTGTTAACCTAAATCCAATGGTATGCTGACATTTTTTGTTGATTTCATGTTGAATTCATCAACAACGATGAGACCGCATACAGGGAGGAGGTGAGGGCACTCGGAGTGTGGGGTCAGGAAAACAGCCTCTCACTCAACGTCAACAAAACAAAGGAGATGATCGTGGACTTCAGGTAACAGCAGAGGGAGCACCTCCCTGTCTACATAAACCGGACCGCAGTGGAGAGTTTTAAGTTCCTCGGCATACACATCACGGACAACCTGAAATGGTCCACCCACACAGACAGTGTGGTGAAGAAAGCGCAACAGCGCCTCTTCAACCTCAGGAAGCTGAAGATATATTTGGCTTGTCACCTAAAACCCTCACAAACTTTTATAGATGCACAATTGAGAGCATCCTGTCGGGCTGTATCACCTCCGGTACGGCAACTGCACCGCCCACAACCACCGGGCTCTCCAGAGGGTGGTGCGGTCTGCACAACGCATCACTGGGGGCAAACTACCTGCCCTCCAGGACACCTACAGCACTCAATGTCACAGGAAGGCCAAAAAGATCAAGGACAACAACCACCCAAGCCACTGCCTGTTCACCCCGCTACCATCCAGCAGGTGAGGTCAGTACAAGTGCATCAAAGCTGGGACCGAGAGACTGGAAAATAGCTTCTATCTCAAGGCCATCAGACCGTTAAACAGCCATCACTAACACAGAGGCTGCTACCTACATACAGACTTGAAATCATTGGCCACTTTAATAAATGGATCACTAGTCACTTTAATGCCACTTTAATAATGTTTACATATCTTACGTTACTCATCTCATGTGTATATACTGTATTTTATACCATCTATTGCATCTTGCCTATGCCGTTCGGTCATTGCTCATCCATATATTTATATATTCTTGTTCCATTCCTTTACTTAGATTTGTGTGTGTTAGGTAGTTGTTGTGGAATTGTTAGATTACTTGTTAGATATTGTTGCACTTTCGGAACTAGAAGCACAAGCATTTCYCTKSKKWRYKKATWWSKTWWSCWWYRSAWMMMYARSWYWKKAATWWYATTTGATTTMAMTTMASWWSWCAACRKAARRWAAWTRAAAMCWAYACGTTGAACTGATGGGTTAGGTTTTTGTTTCTTATTAAGTCAGAAGGCAAATAGTTGTATAATAGCGCTAATTAGGCTACATGCAAAAGCAGTATTGGTTGTCACTAGTGATGCGCGAGGGTAATTAAATATTGTTTGGTTGAAGGGCAGGTGGGTGGTGGGCGGGTTGAATAAAGAGAAAACAATAACTTAGATTTCTGGATTTATCATTCTTGTGCAATTTATGTATAGGCTACAATGTATGTATAGGCTACAATGTATGTATAGGCTACAATGTATGTATAGGCTACAATGTATGTATAGGCTACATTGAGGTTTTTCTTTCATTATTATAGGCTATCTGGCATTCGTGCATATGCCTAAGCTTTAGGGTCTAACTGTACTTTTGCCAAAAAGCTGTGAAAGGAGAGTTGAATATAAAGAGAAGGGAGGGACAGAAAAGTAATGTTTGGGAAAGATTTGTTGAAGTGGTAAAAGAGGATGATAGCAGTGCCGGCTCTGTCATGTGTGATGATTGTGAGGCGCTATAATTAGCCAATGGCACGTCAATGGCACTGTAGCCTACTGTTCAGATGGGTTAAATGGAAACTGAAATCTGGATACTGATTGTAGGTCAATAACCTCTCACATAGCCTTAACATTAACTCATGCAGAATTAAGCATTTCTTGCAGTAAAATGATACACCAAATGCAGGCWAAATTTTGACTCGGGAACAGGAGTGGAGAAATATGATTTTTTTATTTCAGTATCTTGAGAGAATACGAATGCTCAGTTAGATACCATGTGTAGAGGTGCTATCTTTATCAGTATCCTAAAYGTTGACAGTATTTCAACCACATAAAATATGTATCCAAGCCGAACTGAAATCTTATCAAAACATGTTTGGCTGTTTTCACAGCTTTCTATTTCCATACAACCGATCAAACTGATTTCAAACTCATTTCTCACAGAAAATATATATATTTTTATTGCATTTTCTCCCCGACCCCTAAACATCGTTGCTCCTCGAAAGAAGATGACAGAAATGTACTAATGTCAACTAGGTTGAAGCATGCATTCTATCGATTTATGATATTATTAAGGGTTTATTTAATAACAAATAGCCTACCAAAATGTTGGAAATTATAAGTGGAAACATATCTAAATCAGGCATTTTCTACATTTGTGGGTTAGGGTCTAGTCCAGGCTTCAGATTCTCACTTTATCACATACATTGAGTATAAAAAACCTTAAGAATCTTTATGAATCTCTCTGGAGAGGCCAGGATGACAGTCCAGGTGAAAGGTGACCATAGGTTAGTTACTGGGGCTGGTATATTATGATTGGTGAAGTCTTCTGCAGATAGACCTCAAAGTGGGCCTCTTGACGTTGGCATACGTTATACACTGAGTGTACAAAACATTAGGAACACCTGCTCTTTCCATGACAGACTGACCAGGTGAATCCCGGTGAAAGCTATGATCCCTTACTGATGTCACTTGTTAAARCCACTTCAATCAGTGTAGATGAAGGGGAGGAGACAGGTTAAAGAAAGATTTTTAAGSCTCGAGACAATTGAGACATGGATTGTGTATGTGTGCCATTCAGAGGGTGAATGGGCAAGACAAAATGTTTAAGTGCTTTTGAATAGAGTACGGTAGTAGGCAGTGATYTAAAACTACTTATGTAGTTTTTTGGGGTATATTTACTATTTCTATTTTTGACAACTTTTACTTTTACTTCACTACATTCCTAAAGAAAATTATGTACTTTTTACTCCATACATTTTCCCTGACACCCAAAAGTACTAGTTACATTTTGAATACTTAGCAGGACAGAAATTGCCTAATTCATGCACTTATCAAGAGAACATCCCTAGTCATCTCTACTGCTTCTGATCTTGTGGACTCATATTAAACACAAATGCTTTGTTTCTGAATGATCTCTGAGTGTTGGAGTGTGCCCCTAAATCCGTAAATTTAAAAAAACTACCAAATCAACAAAAGTGTTCCTATTGTTTGTTATTCTCAGTGTATAGTCGGGTGGATGTGGATGGGTTATTAGCAATTGCGGGTGAACAAACGGCTGACCCGCACACCACTAGTTGTCACCACCACAACACTCCAGACTCACAGGACCAACAACCTAAGCATAAAGACTATGAAAACTAAAGTCTTAACACATTCTGTCTGCACTAGCTTTGGGGCATAATATAATTCAGGTCCTTCCAGCTAGCTGCTAGCCCATCTCCCAGAAGCCTCCTTTTCCACTCCAGGTTTGATAGAGGCTCGTTTTGCAGCTGTGTGATCCCTCTCTTACATGTGCAACGTCTCTATTAATTATGGCCCACACGGCTCCTCTGGGACACCTCATGGCTCTTGGTCTTTCCAATCAAGTGCCATTACTCAGTGTCACCATCTCTCCCTTTCCCTGTGCATGGGTTACTTCTACTGACACTGTATACTCTTTGTACTTGTCCCCTTGTGCGTGTTCTATTGTTGCATGCACAAGTACAGTGAAATGCTTAACTTGCAATCTACCCAACATTGCAGTAATCAATATCAAAATWGTTACTATAATTATAATACAAAATGTATACAGTGCATTCGGYAAGTATTCAGACTAAAAACAAATTACATTTAAAAAAAATACTCACCAATCTACACACTACCCCATAATGACAAAACAAAAATAACCAAAAATATAACATTTACCTAAGTATTCAGACCCTTTACTCAGTACTTTGTTGAAGCATATTTGGCAGAAATTACAGCCTTGAGTCTTATTGGGTATGAAGCTACAAGCTTGGACACCTGTATTTGGGGAGTTTCTCCAGGACATTCAGAAGCCACTCCTGCGTTGTCTTGGCTGTGTGCTTAGMGTCGTTGTCCTGTTGGAAGGTGCCCCAGTCTGAGGTCCTGAGCACTATGGAGCAGGTTTTCATCAAGGATCTCTCTGTACTTTTCTACGTTCATCTTTCCCTCAATCCTGACTAGTCTCCCAGTCCCTGCTGCTGAAAAACATCCCCACAGCATGATGCTGCCACCACCATGCTTCACTATAGGGATGGTGCCAGGTTTCCTCCAGACTTGACGCTTGGCATTCAGGCCAAAGAGTTCAATCTTGGTTTCATCAGACCAGAGAATATTGTTGCTCATGGACTGAGTGTCTTTAGGTGCCTTTTGACAAACTCCAAGCGGGCTGTCATATGCCTTTTACTGAGGAGTGGCTTCCGTCTGGCCACTCAACCATAAAGACCATAGGGTTCTTGGTCACCTCCCTGACCAAGGCCCTTCTCCACCGATTGCTCAGTTTGGCCGGGCGGCCAGCTCTAGGAAGAGTCTTGGTGGTTCTTCCATTCAACTTCTTCCATTCAAGAATGATGGAGGCCACTGTGTTTTTGGGGACCTTCAATGCTGCAGACATTTTATGGTATCCTTCCCCAGATCTGTTCCTCGACACAATCCTGTCTCGGAGCTCTATGGATAATTCCTTCGACCTCATGGCTTGGTTTTTTCTTTGACATGCACTGTCAACTATGGGACCTTATATAGACAGGTGTCGGCCTTTCTAAATCATGTCCGATCAAGTTGTAGAAACATCTCAAGGATGACCAATGGAAACAGGATGCACCAGAGCTAATTTCGAGTCTCATTAAAAAAAGTGTCTGAATACTTAMGTAAATAAAGTATTTTTATAAAAAATATATATACATTTGCAAAAACATCTAAAAACCTGTTTTCGCTTTGTCATTATGGGGTATTGTGTGTAGACCGATGAGGGGAAACATTATTTAATCAATTTTAGAATAAGCCTGTAACATAAGAAAATGTGGAAAAGGGAAGGAGTCTGAATTCTTTCCGAATGCATACTGCTTTACTCATCTAATATGTATATACTGTATTCTATTCTACTGTATTTTAGTCAATGTCACTCTGTCWTTGTTCATCCTAATATTTATATACAGTATTAGTCAAAAGTTTGGACWCACCTACTCATTCAAGGTTTTATTTTTACTATTTTCTGTATTGTAGAATAATAGTGAAGACGTCAAAACTATGAAATAACACACATGGAATCATCTACTGTTGTAAACAAATTTTTGATTCTTCAAAGTAGCCACCCTTTGCCTTGATGACAGCTTTGCACACTCTTGGCATTCTCTCAACCAGCTTCACCTGGAATGCTTTTACAACAGTCTTGAAGGAGTTCCCACATATGCTGAGCACTTGTTGGCTGATTTTCCTTCACTCGGTCTACTCATCCAAGATTGCGTACAGTCGACGTGTTGTCTTGTCCGTGTAAAAAGTCCTCCTTATTTCGTATACATTTCGATTATATTTTAATTTCACTTCCATCTAGGAACTGAATATACATTCCTACATTCCGCCTCACCCAATGTGACGACCTGCTATTTATTATACTTTAGAACCGAACCCCAATCAGAAGCTAGCCAGAAACAACTACTAGCTAGTAGTCAGTTAGCCACTGCTGCGGTCTTCACCCTTAACTCGGACACAGCCAGCTTCAGCTCGGGCCAATACCTGCCAGTCTGCAAGCGCGATATCAACCCAGAGCATATAGGACTGCTTTTTCTCTACCACATCACCGGATTCCTGACGCAACTCTGGACAATTACACCGTATATCATCACAGCTAGCTAGCTGCAACCGAGTGGCTACTACTGGCTAACACCTCTGTCCCGAAGCAAGCAACCAGTTAGCCTTGAGCTAGCCTCGAGCTAGCCCATCTGCCGGCTAGCCGAAGAGTCTACCAGCGATTCTTGGGCTACAATACCTCTTTTGCCAATTGATGGACCTTTTTTTCGACACAGAGCCCTGCCACTACAAGCAATTTAGCAATTTTTGCCGCTGCTAGCAGCTTTTACCTTCTGCACAGACACCAGCCCTGTATTAGCTGGATATTACTCACCAATTTACCAGCATCGGACTGTCTCTCGACAAACAACGCCGGATTCCTGCCGTAATCCCTGACCACTACTTCTGATCCTCACAGCTAGCTTGCAGCTAGCGCACTAGCGCCACTGCCACGAAGCTAGCACCATTAGCAAACACACATTCTACAATTCACAACCTCTCTTTCGCCATCGCCATCCGGCTTGGATTTCTGTCGACACGACACGTCTGAGCAGACCCCTCCGCTGAGCAGACCACCCCCCGGCTACTACTTAATACCCGCGTGCTAGCTTAGTGGATGCCTCCCTGCTCCATCACGGCTGCCCCCGGACACTATGATCACTTGGCTACATTAGCTGATGCCTGCTTGACTGTCCATTAATTCACGGTACTCCATTCTGTTTATTTGTGTTTTATCTGTCGGCTCTGTGCTTTAACTCAGATCTGTGTGTATTATCCGACCTCTCTGCCTATGTCGCCATTTTTACCTGTTGTTGCTGTGTTAGACTAGCACCTGTTTTTGCTGCTGTTATCTTACCTGTTGTTTTAGCTAGCTCTCCCAATCAAGACCTGCAATCACTTTATGCCTTATTGTATGTCTCTCTCAAATCAATATGCCTTGCATACTGTTGTTCAGGCTAGTTATCATTATCATTGTTTGTTTGCAATGGACCCCGTAGTTCCACTCTCCGTACCTCTGATACCTCCTTTGTCCCCCCCCCACACATGCGGTACCTCACCCATTGAGACCAGCATGTCCAGAGATACAACCTCTCTTATCATCACCAGGGCTTTGCCTCGCTGTACCCGGCCACCATAACCCCTGTCTGCACATTATGCCCAAATCTATTCTACCACGCCATAAATCTGCTCTTTATTCTTTGTCCCCAACGCTCTAGCGACCAGTTTTGATAGCCTTTAGCCGCACCCTCATCCTACTACTCCTCGCTCGGTGATGTGGAGTAAACCCAGGCCCTGCATGTCCCCAGTCACCCTCATTTGTTGACTTCTGTGATCGAAAAGCCTTGGCCTCATGCATGTCAACATCAAAGCCTCCTCCCTAAGTTTGCCTTACTCACCGCTTTAGCACACTCTGCCAACCCTGATGTCCTTGCCGTGTCCGATCCTGGCTTAGGAAGGCCACCAAAAATTCTGGATTCCATACCCAACTATAAACACTTTCCGTCAAATAGAACTGCCAAAGGGGGAGGAGTTGCAATCTACTGCAGAGATAGCCTGCAAATCGTCAGTATCTTTCCAGGTCTATGCCCAAACAGTTCGAACTTCTAATTTATAAAATTAATCTCTCCAGAAATAAGAGCTCTCACTGTTGCCGCCTGCTACCGACCCCCTCAGCTCCCAGCTGTGCCCTGGACACCATCTGTGAATTGATCGTCCCCATCTAGCTTCAGAGTTTGTTCTTTTAGGTGACCTAAACTGGGATATGCTTAACACCCCGGCCTCCTACAATCCAAGCTTGATGCCCTCAATCTCACACAAATCATCAAGAACCCACCAGGTACACCCTAAATCCGAAACATGGGCACCCTAATAGACATTATCCGACCAACCTGCCCCCAAATACACCTCTGCTGTCTTCAATCAAGATCTCAGCGATCACTGCCTCATTGCCTGTAATCCGCCACGGGTCCGCGGTCAAACGACCACCCCTCATCACTGTCAACGCTCCCTAAAACATTCTGCGAGCAGGCCTTTCTAATCGACCTGGCCCGGGTACCCTGGAAGATATTGACCTCATCCCGTCAGTTGAGGATGCCTGGTCATTCTTTAAAAGTTACTTCCTCACCATATAGACAAGCATGCTCCTTCAAAAAATGCAGAACCAAGAACAGATATAGCCCTTGGTTCACTCCAGACCTGACTGCCTCGACCAGCACAAAACATCCCTGTGGCGAACTGCAATAGCATCGAAGAGCCCCCGCGGATTTGCAACGTGTTCAGGGAAGAGTCTTTAGGATACCAATACACGCAGTTCAGTCGCTGAAAGCGCAAAGGCCAGCTTTTTTCACAAGCCTCTCGTAGTTAATAAATTTGACGATCACTGTATAACAGCTCTAATCTACAATAATAGTTATCTGTGTTTACTGTAATAGTCTGATAACTCCAGCAGCTTCAGCTGCCTCATCGTGCACTGAGGCTATACCCTGGTAACCTAGCTAAGGTAGCGCACTTGATAAGTCCGTCGATAATCGAAAAACTTCAACAAACATTCTCAATGCTGGCCATTGCCTTCCTCCTGCGACTCTCCAAACCTTTGGCCAAAGCCCGCCCCTCTCCCCCCCGCTCGCTTACTGCTCCCAAGCTGCTCCCTAGTATCTCTTTACTCCTATATCCAGACTATGCAGATGTTCTTGAAACATGCTGAAACACCACTTGGATCCCCATTACAAACATCAGCTGGGTTACTAATCTCGGACCCCCTATTTCTAAATGTCCGCCGCCATTGTCGCACCCCCTCATTACCAGACCTGTTCAAACCTCTCTCTTCGTTATCATCGAAGATCCCGCAAGGATTTGGAAAGCTGCCGGCGTGTCATCCCCCCTTTCAAAGGGGACACCCTGGACCCAAACTGTTACGAGCCTTTTATCCAATCCCTGCCCTGGCCCTCTTTATTCCTAAGCGTTCTTCGAAAGCCAAAGTAACAAACAGATCACTGAACCATCTCGAATCCCACCGTACCTTACTCCGGCTGTGGCAATCCGGTTTTCCGAGCCGGTTCACGGGTGCACCTCAGCCACGCTCAAAGTTACTAAACGATATCATAACCGCCATCGATAAAAGACATTACTGGCAGCCGTCTTCATCGACCTGGCCAAGGCTTTCGACCTGTCTAGATTCACTTATGTCTTTATCGCTTAGATCTTCTAAGTAAGCGTCCTCTGGCTTCTTTTCCTCTTTCATGACTGCGCCTTGTGTGTCTGTTCACACCAACTACTTGTAGACCCTGTTTAGTTTCAGTGTTGTTCAAACTTTTCGGAGGGCATGTTGGTCCGGTCCTCTGGCAGTCTCGTATGTTGGTTACCAACAGGGTTCAATTTCTCGGGCCGACTTCTTTCTCTTGTTTATACACCTCCCCCAATTCATGGTTCTCGTTGCTGCGGCGATGCCCTGATCCACCTCTACGCAGACGACACCATTCATAGACTTCCGGCCCTTCCTTTGGACACTGCTATTCTTAACTCCAAACGAGCTTCAATGCCATACAACAACTCCTTCCGTGGCCTCCAAACTGGCTCCTTAAATCGTTAAGGTAAAACCAAATGGCATGCTTTTAACCGTTCCGCTTGCCTCACCGCTTGTTTTTTAACTGCTACGCTACTCTCTCCGACTAGGCCATTCCACTCTCACCTAAGACGGTTCGACGCTGTATGAATATGTGGATTCATTTCTATATATATCTCAAAATCTAGACCTTGCTCACACACTTTCTCCCTTCAAGCACCTTATCCTACATAAATCTCCAATCAAATCACAATCAAGAATATCGGCTTTTCATTCCGCAAACCAAAGCCGTCCTTCACTCACGCCGCCAACTTACCCTAAGTAAAAAACTGACTATCCATCCCCCCCCCCTCCCCCCCATACCGTCCTCACTTCGGCCGATTTCAGTCACAAAATAGGCTCCAATACTCTTACTTCAGCAGAATCTGTGAGTGTCAGGGAGCACTAGGTCATCGTTTGTTTAAAGCATCTCTTATATACGACCCACCACCTCCGATCGTATATCCCTTCTCTCTATGGTGGCCCTCCTCTCTTACATGTGCGTCGTATCAAGTGTAGCTGGCTCCAGTCATCGTACAGATATGGCTATATTGCGTCATTTGTAAATTGTCGTAACCCTCTCTCTCTCTCGCTAGGTATCTCTAGTTTTCTCTCACTGTTCACTAAAAGCACTGGTACACCCCCCACTCCTCTGCCCCCTCCGCCTCAGGCAGTGAAGTATCTTCAGTGCTGCATCATCCTTTTTATCAATCTTAAATTGGACCCTCTTCCCGTCCAGTCGCCTTCTGCTTGCGATCATCATGAACGCAATTGCTCAAAATCTGTGGAAGTTTTGAAGTACTTTAGCGTGCGTGAACTAACTTTTAAAAATCTGCATTCCTGAGCAGTGCTAAGCGGTAGTTCGTTGTGCTTGCAGCTCGTTACACTATCTCCCACTCTGTACCACTAGTCCTCCCATCCCTAGATTTTTACCTTACCGTCACCCTTCCATACTGCTTTATTAATTTACGTGTTTCGCTCTTTTTGCACCATCGTTTATTTCTTTCTCTTTGTAAACCTCTCTCTCTCTTCATCAAGTGATGGATTATCTACTCCATGTAATCTGCTAAATTAATTATTTCGATTTATTGCCTACTTCATGTCCTGTTGCACACATGTTATATAGAATCTCTTTTTTTCTTACTCCATGTTTATTGAACTTTGTTCATGTTTTACTCCAGGTAACTCTGTTGTGTCGTGTCACCACTGCTACTGCTTTATTCTTGGGCTCAGGTCCGCTGTTGTGCTAAATATGAAGAACCTTCTTCTCTCTCTCCATCTATAGGTGCGCTACCTGGTTAAAGTAAAGGTGAAAATAATAAGAATTCGCCAAACCATCTCAATTGGGTGAGGTCGGTGATTGTGGAGCATCATCTGCATGTCATGCAACTCCATCACTCACTTCTTGGTCAAATGCCCTTACACGACCTTGAGGTGTTTTTGGGTCATTGTCCTGCTGTAAAACATTATAGTCCCACTAAGCGCAAGCCAGGTGGATGGCGTATATCGGTGCATGTTAATGCTTGTTGATTAGACCAGACTGTCCACATCGTGCGAATTTCTAACATCTTAAAGGTTTGCAGGACTAGGTGCTTTCATCCTCATAAGACAAGTCCACTCCCCACACCATCCGATCACACCTTCTCTCACTGCATCAACGGTGTGGTAGTACTACCACGTTGTCTCTAACAGCCTATCTACTTTCCTCACTGCGTGCTCTCTACAAAGGACGTCTGTGTGGGAAACAAAAAGCTCAAATTTTTGTTAGGACCTCTCGGACTAGATTACCCACCTCTCGTGCTTCCATGCTAGGCGCATTGCTTTCATGCTTCTTGTTCGCCCAGAGGCAGGATCTTGCATTCTCTTTTGTATTGGTCTTTTCACCTAAGCCAGGTGTGGCTCTCGTCTCACAATTTCGTCATGAAGGCCTGAATTGCAACGCAGTGTCCCTGTCTTATCATGTGATGTAGAGCCGTCCGTGTCATCTCTACTACTTACTGGTATGTAAAGGTGTCAACCTCAATTTGTTTGCTATGGATCTCTTATTAATGAAATCGCTCTGTCTCTCTCGTTCGCAGCAGATAATAACGAACGTGCGTGTGGTGCTTAAAGCCATCTCATCATCGAATTATCGACAGTAGTGTAGTGTATATGATAACAGTAACTCTTATCAGTGTTCTCCGTTCAATACTCTCTATTAATAGCGATGTGATGATGTCATTGTTAACTTCTAGCACATTCGATCGTTCGTATACCGTATGTAGCAGGATAATTAGATCTACGTTACTATGTAATTAATAATTGTTAAACAAGAGTAATAGTGGACTCAGATAGCAGGGATAGATACCAACTAAGTGTAATAATACATGAAAACAGGAGTATGATTATTGGATATCTAAGACTGCCTCTGCCTCTGCATCAGATAAAGAACAGATGGTTGTTTTTCTATATGTAATACATGGAAACATATTTCGTGTCTCGACTCAGGGCTAGCTAGGGTGTACGAGATAGATATCTCTCTCTTTAACCGCGGTTACCATGTCTGAACTCTTCTAGAGTTGTACATCTATTTATTAACTTAGTAAACTTTTATACTATTCGTCGATCCAGTAGCAGCGATATAGAGATGATGGATTACAGTTACTAATGTGGTGTAGTTTAACTCTCTCTCTGCTATACTGGAATCACGATATAGTAATGGTATCGTTTGGGCAGTTTTAAACTCTCTCTCTCTGACTACTCAATATATTACTCGAGTGAATGTTAAGTATATTTAACTTACTCTCTACTATCTCTCTCAGCTGTCTTACTTTAGTAGAATTATAGACAGAGTAGCAGTAGATACAGTACTAATTGGGTTGAGGATTTGTTTAGACTTAGCCAGTCCACTTATCAATTTAATTACTAAGGTGTATTTTGACTTAAACTCTCGGTCTTACTCTCTTATTTTATTTGATCATATATATGTATACAGCTGCTAGGCCATCCCTCTCTCTATAGATACTAATGCAAGATAATAATCAATTAACCAGCAGTGTAAATGGAGTAAATAAATCTAAACATAATCATTTAGCGGTGTTGGGTGTGTGAGGAGATGGGTGTTGCGCAGTGGCATGTCCCCGTGCGCACATATTGCAAGTGAGACAAAAATTCGTTAAGACTGTGTTACTTACATGATTCTGTGGTGTACCATTTGTGTTCAGCTTTAATGATGTAGAAATTCCCTTAGATGCTATCATCATGGTCTAGAACATCGAGGTGATGCCTGTATCTTTGCTACTTTACATTACTGATTGTTGTTGTCTCTTCATGCTCCCTGCTGCATAACTATATCTAAGTGAGTTTACGGTGTGACTTTAGTTTCTTTAAGCCACCACTACCTGCTTCCTCGTGCTTTTCACTCCAGAGACACGAGACTGATTGTTCTCCTTATAGCGGCTCTAAATGCTGCCGATCTGTCTCTTCGTACTCCCTAACTACTTAATCGATTAACAGAACCTCTCGTCACATGGTGTTCACACCTTATCTTAACTACTCCTCTCTCTCTAAAGATATACGTGTGGTGGAGTTGATATTCTATCTATCGTTAAACTCTCTCTCCTCTCTCTCTAAGTGGTGATATCTGGTATTTGTATGCGACTACTTGTCAATATACTGCTACTTCTCGTACTCTCGTATGAGTGCTGATAAGTACTGTTATACCATCATTCTCACTTCTCCGTCATAGGGGTAGCTCTTATCGTACATTGCTGCTCCTATTCAGCTACCTTCGAGGTCGATAAGGTGTTTTTTAACTCTCGTGCGGATCGTCACATCTAGGTGTTATTACTCTCTCTCTCTTCTCTTACTGAGCTGTTTGTATATTATATGAGTGCTCAGGCTTGCTATACGTTACTGTTGTGGTTTAAAGTATTATATCTCGTGCTCTCTCTGGTAGGTAGTGACTGGTCTATAATGACTCATGACTGGGTATGTAGGGTAATAGATGTCGTTATGCATTATAACGTCTAGCTCTACTTCTAACGGGTGTGTTTTTACTTCTCCTACTTCTCGTACGAGGTTCTACATATATTACTGGGAGGTCATCAGCTACATGGTGGTGTGTAGTGATTTTTATCTGTAAACTCCCTCCGCTCTGTCTCTAGGATGCTCAGCTGTTATCATTATTTTTTATCGTGAACTAATCTAATTTGAGTAGTGAATGACTACTGTAATATTTATTACTGGGAGGTTATCAACTACGTTACATTATTAGACGAGGAGGGATTGCAGTGTGTGTTGTAAACTTCTCTCATACCTTCGGTAAGCGGTTTAGTCTGGTCTTGTCTATTTATAGTGAGTAACGTCTCTCTCTGTCCTAAAACTGCATATATACTGGGACTGAAGGTGTCTAGCTACTTGCATATATTACTGGGAGTATCACTACTGATATATACGGGACGGTATCAACTACTTAGATATACTCGTAGGGATATCAGGCTACTGGGTAATATGACGTGGGGCGGAGTGGTTTTAGTTCATTATATTCTCTGGATTATATGACGGATACAACTACTCATATTTAGACGTACTCGATACTTCAACGCATATGATACATAGGGTTGAAGGGTGAGTCAGCGTGACTGTTTTATTATTACTGGGAACTCTCTCGTGGCGGTCATTCAAATAACGGACTGGCTGATGATATCGTGATGCTTATTTAACTCTCTCTCTTGAAAGGTAGTGTTTGTTCTAGTTAAACGTTCTTCTCTCTCTCTCTAGGTCGTGTTTTTAACCCTCTTCTCTCGGAGTGTGTGTTTTTAACTTCTCTCTCTCTCTACTGTCTTGCTTGGTTAAACTTCATCTCTGCTTTCACTAGGGATAGTGTGTTTTAACTCTCTGGTCTATCACGCTTCATATGTGTGTTGATTTTTTACTGGGTGTATAACCTCGTTACTTCATGCTATCCGTATAGGTGTGTGTACTGGTAGTATTTTCAAGCTGACCTCGGGCATTTTCTATATGACGTGGGATAGTGTGAGTACCTTATCAGAGAATCTACTCTCAATCACTACTATACATGGGTGTCATATTTGTTTTGTGTATTCAGCTTACGCATTTAGGACTGGTGATGATACTCATGCTCTTCACTGGCATAATCATACGTGGCATTAGGTGTAGCCAACGGTGTGGTATTTATTAAACTCGTCTCACTTTGGTGTACTCTCTAGGTGGTTGTTGTCTTACTTGTAACTTATCATTACATCTCTCTATCGAGCTGTAACGGTTGTTATGATAGTATGGATTAACTTCTCGGTCATTCAGCTACGCACTCTATCATGTTACGTGATGTGGTTTTTTAAAACGCCTCGTACTCGCTTCATCCTTGCTAAGTGACGGGGGAGTTATCACTACGATTATATACTGGGTTAGTGTTTTTTAATTCGTCTCATTCTATTTTATCTGCCACAGTTATTGTTGACTGGGATTTATCTGACTGTTACTTGCATTATATTACTGGGAAGGGGTTACCGCCTAGCTGTAATTACTGGAGGTATGTTAGTGAACAACATCACACTTACTTATCTTTACTCCACTGGTATTTTGCTTGCTCTGTTCGTACTCAGTCTACGCATGATATACGTGGAGGTATCAACTACTGGTATAGATACTGGGAGGCTATCACCCTAACACCCCTGTAATCTTTGTAACGGCGTCCACTACTATGCTATATATACTGGGAAGGTATCAACTACTGTATATATTTACTGGGAGGTATCAGCTACTATATAATATTACTGGGAGTATCAGCTACTCCTATATATTTAACTGGAGGTATCAAGCTACTGCATATATTACTGGGAGGTATCAGCTACTGCATATATTACGTGGAGGTATCAGCTACTGTACTGGATATTACTGTATATGGGATATCAGCTACTGTATATATTTACTGGAGGTATCAGCTTCTTACATATAATTACTGGGAGGTATCAACTACTGATATATTTCTGGGAGGTATCAACTACACATATATTACTGGGAGGTATCAACTATACATATATTACGAGTATAACTACTGTATATATTACTGGGAGGTATCAGCTTCTAGCATATTATTACTGGGAGGTATCAGCTACTGCATATATTACTGGGAGGTATCAGCTACTGCAATATTACTGGAGGTATCACTACTGCATATTATTACTGGGAGGTATCAGCTACTGTATATATTACTGGGAGGTATCAGCTACTGTATATATTACTGGGAGGTATCACTAGACTATATTTACTGGAGTATAAACTACTGTATATATTACTGGAGGTTTCAACTACTACATATATTACTGGAGGTATCGAACACTGATTTATATTGACTGGGGAGGGGTATCTAGTGGATTCATTCTAAACTAGTGATATTACTAGTGAGTGTAGATCAGGACATATGTATATTATTGCATGTGAGAGTATAACGACTAACTAATTGACGGATGGTTCAACTAAGGTTATTCACTGAGGTATCAACTACTGATAATACGCGGTAGCACAGGAGCGTGTGATCCACGCTTCTATCATTATTACTCGCACATTGTATCCAGTCTTTCGCATATTTACTGGAGTAGGTCACGCTTGCCTGCATATTAACTGGAGTATTCAGCTACTGCTATATTACTGGGGGATTCAGCTCTGTATATTATTTACTAGTGGGGAATGCCGATGGTACTCGAGAGGGCTCCTAAGCTGTAACTAATTATACCTTGTGAGAGGTTATTCTTAGCTTCTACATATATGTACTGGGAGGTATCAACTACTGTATATATTACTGGGAGGTATCAACTACTACATAATTACTGGGAGGTATCAACTACTGTATATATTACTGGAGTATCAGCTTTCTACATATATTACTGAGGTATCAACTATGTAATATTACTGGAGGTATCAGCTCTACATATATTACTGGGAGGTATCACTAACTACATATATTACTGGGAGTTATCAACTACTGCATATATTTACTGGGAGGTATCAGCTACTGCATATATTACTGTTTCGGAGGTACAATACTGTATATATTACGGAGTATCAACTACTTGATATATTACTGGAGGTATCAACTACGTATCATATTACTGGAGGTATCACTCTATATTACGAGGTATCGACTACTGCATATATTACTGGCGAGTATAGCAACTGTATAATTTGGTCAGACGATATATTTACTGGAGTATAGGCTATACATGCATATATTACTGGAGGTATCACTACTGCATATATTACTGGAGGTATCAGCTACTGTTAAGTATATTACTTGGAGGTATCAACTACTGCATATATTACTGGGAGGTATCAACTACTGCTATTATATACTGGGAGGTTATCAAGCTATCTCATATTTACTGGAGGTATCAACACTGATTTACTGGGAGAGTCATACTCACGTGAGTTACTGGAGGGTATCAACTACTGCATATAGTTGCTAGGTATCGAACTACTGTATATTACTGGGTACTGTTCAATTGGTGGAGGTGATATATTACTGATATTTGGGGTATCAACTACTGCTTATATTACTGGAGGTATCAACTACTGCATATATACTGGGTACTACGTAATTATTGGAAGGTATTCAATCGTACTGCATATATTACTGGGAGTATCAGCTACTTATATATTACTGGGATGGTATCAGCTACTGTTATATATTACTGGGAGGTATCAACTACTGTATATATTACTGGGAGGTATCAGCTACTGTATATATTACTGGGAGGTATCAACTACTGCATATATTACTGGGAGGTATCAACTACTGCATATATTACTGGGAGGTATCAACTACTGCATATATTACTGGGAGGTATCAGCTACTGTATTACTGGGAGACATGAATTGCAAAATGATAATGATGAACTCTGTTATACAATACTGTCCATTCCTCTAAACTGCTATACCATGATGAATCTTTGTTTCGTCTTTTATTTTCTGGTGTATGTGTGTGTGGCGGGCGTGTGGGTGCATCTCCCCTCTCTCTCTCTCTCTCTCTCTCTCTCTCTATCTCTGGCAGGCTCAGTGGAGGTGCTCCCCAGGGCCCCCTCCACCCCTGCCTACCTCTTTCATCTCTCTGGCCTGGGGGCCCATCCACCTCCGCTGTGCCCAGAGAGAGGCAGAGCGAGGCGCAGAGAGACACAGAGGGAATACACATCATAGAAGGAGAGGTTGCTGCAGTGCACAGGGCTGACAGAGGCTAGGTCAGGTGGCCTGCAGCTCCACAGACAGGTGGATGGAAACTAACTCKATCTTTATGAATCTCTCTGGAGAGGCCAGGATGACTGAGTCCAGGTGAAAGGTGACCATAGGTTAGTTACTGGGGCTGGTATATTATGATTGGTGAAGTCTTCTGCAGATAGACCTCAAAGTGGGCCTCTTGATGTTGGCATATGTTATACACTGAGTGTACAAAACATTAGGAACACCTGCTCTTTCCATGACATAGACCAACCAGTTGAATCCCGGTGAAAGCTATGATCCGATATTGATGTCACTTGTTAAATCCACTTCAATCAGTGTAGATGAAGGGGAGGAGACAGGTTAAAGAAAGATTTCTAATCCTTGAGACAATTGAGACATGGATTATGTATGTGTGCCATTCAGAGAGTGAATGTGAAAGACAAAAGATTTAAGTACCTTTGAACAGGGTATGGTAGTAGTTGCCAGACGGACCGGTTTGTGTCAAGAACTGTAGTGCTACTGGGTTTTTCACACTCAGCAGTTTCCTGTGTGTATCAAGAATGGTCCACCACTCAAATGACATCCAGCCAACTTGACACAACTGTGGGAAGCGTTGGGGTCAACATGGGCCAGCATCCCTGTGGAACGCTTTCGACCCCAAAGAATTGAGGCTGTTCTGAGGGCAAAAGGGGGTGCAACTCAATATTAGGAAGGTGTTCCTAATGTTTTGTACACTCAGTGTAGATATTGTATACAGTGTATGGGCAATGGCCAGAGGAATCTTTCGAGTTGTTAGGCTTGGAATGTACAGTGTTTGTTGTACCCAGCTAAAGTGATGCAGTGTTGTCAGTTTGCTTTGGACTGTAAGTAGGTAAATATGAATGAAGAAGGCTGTGGTGGTGCTCTAATGTGACTGGCTGTGACACAGGAAGAAGGCTGTGGTGGTGCTCTAATGTGACTGGCTGTGACACAGGAAGTAGGCTGTGGTGGTGCTCTAATGTGACTGGCTGTGACACAGGAAGAAGGCTGTGGTGGTGCTCTAATGTGACTGGCTGTGACATTCTAGCCTTATTCTAAAATGGATAAGGCTATGAAATAAGTATTCAGACCCTTTACACAGTACTTTGTTGAAACACCTTCAGCAGCGATTACAGCCTTGAGACTTCTTGGGTATGACGCTACAAGCTTGGCACACCTGTATTTGGGGAGTTTCTCCCACTCTTCCTCTCAAGCTCTGTCAGGTTGGATGGGGAGCGTTGCTGCACAGCTATTTTCAGGTCTCTCCAGAGATGTTCGATCAGGTTCAGGTCCGGACTCTGGCTGGGCCACTCAAGGATATTCAGAGACTTGACCRAAAGCCACTCCTGCATTGTCTTGGTTGTGTGCTTAGGGTCATTGTCCTGTTGGAAGGTGAACCTTTGCCCCAGTCTGAGGTCCTGAGTGCTCTGGAGCAGGTTTTCATCAAGGAACTCTCTGTACTTTGCTCCGTTCATCTTTCCCTCTTGCTTCTGTTTATTGGCTTCCATCTCATAATTTCCTCGATCTGAATGTCTCCCAGTCCTGCCGCTGAATACATCCCCACACATGATGCGCTACCACCATAGCTTCACCGTAGGGATGGTGCCAGGTTCCTCAAACATGACGCTTGGCATTCAGGCTAAGAGTTCAATCTTGGTTTCTTTAGGTGCCTTTTTGGCAAACTCCAAACTCTCTCAGTAAGGCAGAGGCTCCATATGACACTCACTACCAGAAGCCTGATTGGTGGAAGTGCTGCAGAGATGGTTGTCCTTACTGGAAGGTTCCCACCTCACACAGAGAACTCTGGAGCTCTAGTTAGTGTGGACCATAGGGTTCTTGGTCCTTTCCTCGATTGCTCAGTTTGGCGGGCGGCCAGCTCTAGGAGAGTCTTAGTGGTTCCACTTCTTAAAATTTAAAATGATAGAGGCACTGTGTTTGGTGAGATTCAATGCTCAGACGTTTTATAGGTACACTTCCCCAATCTGTGCGTACACAATACTGTCTCGGAGCTTACGGCCATTCCTTCAAACTTACGGGCTTGATTTTTTGCTCTGACATGCCTGTCAACTGTGGGACCTTTTATAGACAGGTGTGTGCCTTTCCAAATCATGACATCAATGAATTTACCAAGGTGGACTCAATCAAGTTGAAGAAACACTAAGGATGATCAATGGAAAAGGATGCACCTGAGCTCAATTTCGAGTCATCAGTAGCAAGGGTCTAAATACTTATGTAAATAAGGATTTCTCTGTTTTTATTTGTAATACATTTGCAACTTTCTGAAACCTGTTTTCGCTTGCATTATGGGTTTTGTGAAGTTGATTGACATTTTATGTAATGCATTTTAGAGTAACCATAACAACGTTGGAAAAAAGGGAAGACGTCTGACATATCATCAATCAATGGGATTTAACCGTTTTTCAGTCGTTTTCTAATGGTTCATGCTTATTAGTAACTTAATAATTTCATATAAATGTGTAATTGAGTGTCTGGTTGCTCCTCATTACACACCACAGACCAGCAAATATTCTTTAAATAATCAACATAGAATCATTACAAAACGTATTGTATGACTCTTATACATATATTCAAGCCCAGTTTAATTGGTTATCGCAGATAGCGAATGTGTGATGGATATTGCTTAAAGCACATTATCGAGCAGCATGGCGTAAAGTGTGATCAATACATGTTGATATATATGTCTGATGTGTAGGATGATAGATAATGCTACATAAGAGTCAATGATATCACATTCCCTAGCGCGTTATAGGAACGTAAGAGATAGGTACAGTCAGCTAATTGGTAATAATACCTACAATGTAACCAGAGCTATCTAGTGGAAGTACGAGTGAGGAGTAGATACAGTGATAGTAGGAATAGATAAATAAAAGAAAGTAAGTGGACAGTAGCAGGTAAGATACAGTATGAGTAATGGTTATTAATACATGGTAAAACAGGAAGGTTGATGTGACGTAGCAGAGATAGTAACGAGTAGATGTATATGTAATATACATAACTTAAAACTAGGAGAAATTGTGGAAGTCAGATATAGATACAGTTATAATCGGTAATATATAACTGGTAATACAGTATAATAGTTGGACGTACAGAATGAACGAGGTAGTAATGGAAATAAGTATGAAGGAAAATAATAGTACGTTGCAATAGATAAGTAAGCTATACAGACGGAATTGTGGACAGGTCAGCAGGATAGATACGTAGAATGGAATAATAAATCAGTAAACAGGATAATATGGACAGTAGCAGGATAGATACGTAGTAATGGTATATATACATGTAAACAGGAGGAATTGGGAAGTAGACAGGATAGATAACAGTGTTGTAATATATATGTAAACAGAGTAATAGTGAAGTGCAAATAGATACGGAGTAATGGTACTATTATACATGTAACAGGAATAATAGTGAAAGTGGCAGGATAGAATAAGTAGTAATAGGAATATATACCATGCTAAGGCAGGAGATTGTGGGACGTAGCAGGATACGATACAGTACTAATGGTAATATTACAGTGTAATATGGACGAAGCAATAGATAAAGTAATAATTGTAATTATACATGTAAAGGAGTAATAGTGGACCAGTAGAGGTATTACAGTCTAATTGTAGTATATATTGTGTAAACAGGAGGTTAATAGTGAGTAGAGGATAGATACCAGTGATAATGGTGAAGTATTACATGTATACGAGGTATAGTGGAAGTAGCAGGATAGATACTAGACTAATGGATAAATACATGTAAACAGGAGTAAATAGTGGAAGTAGCAGGATAGATAAGTACTATGTAATTATATACATGTAAACAAGAAGTAATAAGTGGACGCGTATGAACAAGAGATGTGACAGTAGCAGTAGATACGTACAATTGGTAATGTACAATAAAACCTCTTAACACTATATTAGCACCAGCCTTTGGCAACTTTGGTTTATCGCGATATGGCCGACTATATGTCTGGTATGGAGTTATTGGCTTTGAACGCACATTTCGCAGCAATGGTAAAATCGTGATCACATACATGTTGATGATTTCATTCCCATGTGTGTTTTAACTACCTGGTAGGTTAACTATAACTGACAGGTACAGATGTTACCGTTTTGAAGCTTTTCTTGACTTGGTGAACCCAGTCAATGTTAAAGATAACCATAAAAATATACCTCTCTGTTGATATCAATACATTATAAGCATTTTACACACATTATCAATACTGACTTGTGGTCTTAGACAGCTTCGCCACAGAATGGGCTTTAGGTGAGAGATGAACCCATGTAGCATAATTAATTCAACAGAATGTTAACATGAGATGAATTCTCTAAGCAGTGAATTGGTTCTAAAGTGAAGACCACCGCCCCACATTTGGCATTTCTGTATTTCTGTATTATATGTTATAACCATGTAGTTGCTACATCTATCATCAAAGAGGTATATCAAAGGATGTTTCAGAGATAGTCAATATACGATTGTCATCTGTTCTAAAAAGTGTATTGATTCATGAACTTTGATTTTTTAGCTACATATGTTAATGAGGCTTTTTAGTACTTGTAGCTGGAGTGTTGATACGTATTTTTGTTTGACTGTGAACTTATCAGTTGAGTAGTCAGCCATATGTTATTTATGTTGAGCTCGATAGTGTAGGGTGAGCTGCCACAGTGGACTTCTAACTAGGGCACACCGCTCAGTGTACACAGTAGAACTTTGGATTATCAAGACATGAATTCTGAATACAAATAGCTGTCTAGATCAAACAGAGGCATTCCAGGGATAAATTAAGTTCTTACACTTTGTCTGTAACACCCCTTGGGAATGTAACATTGCGCAGCAAACGACAATCCAGCGACAATTTGCTTAGGATTATCTGAGCTGTTAGTCGTGCTTGTAATGTGACTGGCTGCTGTAGCCAGAAAAGCTGTAAGTGGTGTCTAAGGACTGGCTTGTGACACAGATAGCTAATGATGTAGTGCAGAGCCAGGACTTGATGGAGCAGTTTGGAAGTGTGTTCACCAGCTGAGTCCCTGGGGCTCAACACTGAACTGCGTTCAGAGTTATGTGAATATTATGTAACTCTGAGATGTACATTATATTTGATTAGGTCTGTGGATGGCTGCTGATATGTATTAGCATGGATAATGTCGTGATTTATATGTGGCAATATCTGTATCTTAAATAAGAGTGAATCTTATTGTTTGGAGATAAAACAATGCAAGTATTGCTGTAAAATTAGGATTTGGCACACTACTTACTTTTTCATCAAAGCTGCGCTGTTGAAGGCTCCGAAGATGCAGGCAGTACTTGAGATCGATCCCTTGCAATGGTATGACACATGTGAGCATATGAAGATCTATCGTTAAATCATATCTCTGCCTTCCGGTGGAAGT
>NC_036844.1:31866592-31868569 GCF_002910315.2 Salvelinus sp. IW2-2015
TAGCCAGGATAGATACAGATACGTTGAATAAACATGTAAACAGGAGTAATAGTGGACAGTAGCAGGAGTAGAATCAGTACTAAATGTAATTACTATACATGTATATACGAGGTTAGTAATAGAATGACAGTAGCAGGATAGATTCAGTCACTAATGGAATAATATACATGTAACAGGAGTAATATGGACAGTAGCAGAGATAGATACAGTACAATTGGTAAATGTACCATAAAACCTCTTATACACTATATTAGCACCAGCCTTTGGAACTTTGGTTATCGCAGATATGGCSACTATKGTGTGATSGATATTGCTTTAAAGCACATTTCGGCAGCATAGGTAAAAATGTGATCAATACATGTTGATGATTTCATTCCTGTGCTGTTTTTAACTACCCTGGTAGGTTAACTGATAACCTGAACCAGGTTACAGGCACTGGTTACAGTTTGAAGCTTTTTCTTGAGCTTTGTGAACCCAGTCAATGTTAAAATTACCCATAAAAATATACCTCTCTGTTGATATCAAATACATTATCAAGCATTTTACACACATTATCCAGATACTGACTTGGTGGTCTATAGCAGCTTCCCACAGGAATGGGCTTTAGGTGAGGCAGATGAACCTGTAGCCATATTACTTCAACAGAATTMAACATGAGATGAATCTCTAAGCAGGAATGTGGTTCTGAAAATAGACACCGCCCKCATTGGCATTTCTGTKTTTTCTGTATATGTTATAACCATGTATTGCTARCACTGTATCATCAAAGGTATTATCAAAGTGAGTTTCAGAGATAGTCAAAATATGATTGTCATCTGTTACTAAAAAGTTATTGATTTCATGAACTTAGTTTTTTAGGCTACATATGTTAATGTYGGCTTTTTTTAGTACTTTCTGGYAGTGTTGATCGTTTTTATTGTTTTACTGTGAAGCTTATCAGTAGTAGACATGACAATGTTATTTATGTTTGAGCTGATAGTGTAGGGTGAGCTGCACACAGTGGACTTCCTACTAGGGCACACCGCCTCAGTGCTAACAGTAGAACTCTGGTTCATCAAGACATGATTACTGAATACAATAGCTGTAGGATCAACAGAGGCATTCAGGGCATAAATTAAGTTACTTACATTGTGTCTGCTAACACCCCTGGGACAATGTACATTTGCAGCAGCACTACGACAACTCAGCGACACAATGCTAGGGATTATCTGAGCTGTAGTCGTGCTTGAATGTGACTGGCTGTGACACAGGAAGAAGGCTGTAGTGGTGCTCTAATGTGACTGGCTGTGACACAGATGCCATAATGAGTTAGTGCAGAGCCAGGGACTTGTGGAGCAGGTTTGGAAGTGTGTTCACAGCTGAGTCCTCTGGGCCAACACTGACTGTCTTCAAGAGTTATGGATATTTTTAACTCTGAGATGTACATTATTTTGATTAGGTCTGTGGATGGCTGCTGGATATGTATTAGCCATGGATAATGTCCTGATTTTAATGGGCATATCTGTTATCTAAATAAGAGTGAATCTTATTCTTAGAGATAAAACAATGCCAAGTATTGCTGTAAAATAGGATTTGGCCACTACTAGCTTTTTCATCAAAGCTGCCTGTTTGAGGTCCCAGAAGATGCAGGCCAGTACTTGGAGATCCTCCTTGCAATGTGTATGACACATGTGAGCATATGGAAGATCTCATCTGTAAATCATATGCTCTGCCCTTCCTGGTGGAATAACCCCTCATCCCCTCCTCCACAATTGCTGTAAAATAGGATTTGGCCACTACTAGCTTTTTCATCAAAGCTGCCTGTTTGAGGTCCCAGAAGATGCAGGCCAGTACTTGGAGATCCTCCTTGCAATGTGTATGACACATGTGAGCATATGGAAGATCTCATCTGTAAATCATATGCTCTGCCCTTCCTGGTGGAATAACCCCTCATCCCCTCCTCCACAGACTACACAGCCCCTCATCCCCTCCTCCACA
>NC_036844.1:31869256-31885283 GCF_002910315.2 Salvelinus sp. IW2-2015
CCCCCCTCCAGCTTTACAACATAAGAAGCCTGACCCACGTCCGCCTGGTTCACTCGCCCTGGTTTTCCTCAGGAGTCCTCCTCTCACACAATACAAACATGTCGAGCATCACATCCAACCTCCATACACTCCAACAAAATAAAATCAAGACATAAGCCTTAATCTTCTCCTTTGAGCTGTGAAACCCCAGGCTGCCTCTGAAATGGCACCTATTCCCCATATATGAACTATGCATTTCAGAGCAAGCCTGGTTCCCCCACCATCACCCAGCCTCCTGTGTGTTCAGTGAGTTAGTGAGCCCTGATGCAACATCGGGAGTCAGAGTAACGTTCAGAAGTGAAGGGCAGGGGAGAGAGCTGCTCTGTACCTGCATCGCACCACTCTGACACATCTGAGAGGATAGCTGTGCTTTCCTCACAAACACAGCCACAGTCCGAGTGAGAGAAATATTATGCACTGTATTCAGACTGTATTCAGACACATAGAGTGGGTTGCAGGACAATGATTTGTCTTTGTATTCCTGCTAGGTCATTTAACATTCCCTTGCACAAAAGGCTGTTTGTGTAATTGAATTGTTAATAAGCTCAAGTTTTTAAATCCTTTTATAATTGTTGGTGTTACAAATGCCACTCGTAAATGTAGTTAAGTCTGGTCTCTGGTGTCTGATAGATCATTTGCATTAGTGCTGCATTGCATATACGCTGTCCTAACCTCTCAGAGATTATCCAGCTGTCCTCACACCTCTCCTTCAGAGACGGAGAATTATCCAGCCCTGTCCTCACACTACCTCTCCTCTCAGAGACGGAGATTATCCAGCTGTCTCACACCTCTCCTCTCAGAGACGGAGAATTATCCAGCCTGTCCTCACACCTCTCCTCTCAGAGACGGAGAATTATCCAGCCTGTCCTCACACTCTCCTCTCAGAGACGGAGAATTATCCAGCCTGTCCTCACACCTCTCCTCTCAGAGACGGAGAATTATCCAGCCTGTCCTCACACCTCTCCTCTCAGAGACGGAGAATTATCCAGCCTGTCCTCACACCTCTCCTCTCAGAGACGGAGAATTATCCAGCCTGTCCTCACACTCTCCTCTCAGAGACGGAGAATTATCCAGCCTGTCCTCACACCTCTCCTCTCAGAGACGGAGAATTACCGCCTGTCCTCACACCTCTCCTCTCAGAGACGGAGAATTATCCAGCCTGTCCTCACACCCTCTCCTCTCAGAGACGGAGAATTATCCAGCCTGTCCTCACACCTCTCCCTCTCAGAGACGGAGAATTATCCAGCCTGTCCTCACACACTCTCCTCTCAGAGACGGAGAATTATCCAGCCTGTCCTCACACCTCTCCTCTCAGAGACGGAGAATTATCCAGCCTGTCCTCAACACCTCTCCTCTCAGAGACGGAGAATTATCCAGCCTGTCATCACACCTCTCCTCTCTCAGAGACGGAAATTATCCAGCTCAAAGCCGGTCCTGGAGAGAGAGGATCTTCCCTGGACTGTAAACGGAACAGTTTGGGCTCTAAGCCCAGCTTCATCCCTGTTGTCTAGCTAGGAGGACAGCTGTTTGATGGTGCTGGGCTTCGTGCTTGGTCTGATTTGGAGCCTTCTGTGTGGAGATACCTCAGGCTAGCAACAAGTAAATATTGTTTTATATCCATAACATAACAAATGCAAGGGATTGCTGATGTTTTGGTTTTAGTCCTTCTGCTGTAACCCCTATCTGCACTCTCTTTATTTATTCAGTGTCTTTGATTCTGCAATCGATTGGTATCAATGACCCCTGTTTTTGAAATGGGTGTGTTACCAAGTTATTTGTAGATAAATCAACTGAGGCGGTCACAAGGCCTTTTCTTTTTTCAAGTGACGATTCAACATGCAAGCGTCCTGGGCTGTTTCATTGTCCTCAAGAGCTGTGAGATTTGTGTTCCGCAGGACATAATGCCTCCGTCCAAACTGGCCACAGCAATTCAGCAGGTAATCCAAAGGCACTTAGCTTCTTTGATTCTGCAGTGGCTTTCCTGGAGGCAGACATACACTGATTTGTCTGAAAAGACATGCAATCTTTAGCACTTTCTGGTTTGGTTGATGAGAGAGGTGAATAGAACTGTTTTTAATCAAGATGATTTGATTCAGTTTATTAGATGGAGCAGTGAGGGGAACCTGGAACTACGGCTTCACGCTGGCTTATTGACTATAATTGTGTTATTTGAAAGTGGGTCTTTTTTTATTATATTAAAGGAGCAATCTGCAGTTGCTACATCCATTGTTGCACTTAGAAATTAATGATATGTACCCYTTGATTCTTGAAAAATATAGTGTATAGCCTCATGAGCTTAGTTCAACTGCCYTACCCTATCAGAACCCCAAATATAGTTGCTTGTATGTTTGTAAACAAAGTAAATGTAAACAAACACTAAATAGCTTCAAAACATGGTTAACTTTACATTTCATATCATGGATGGTGAATCATATTTCTATGAACTTGAGAGTGTTTGCATTGGTCCAGCCCCAACCTTTAGCTTTTTACTGAAACAATAGGGACAGGGAAAAGAGTTTGTTATTGTGTGTACTGTTGTTCTCAACAATTGTTTTCATGTTGATATTGTCATTTTGGTGCATACATGAAAGGGGAATGTTTCACCTTCCTCTCTTTATCTATTTCTTAGCAGATAACTGACGGGACTTGACTGTTATTCTCATTTATGCAAGAGAATTGCTGTTGGAATTTACATTCAAGGACACAGAAGCACTGGAAAGTGATAACAGCAGAGCCATCCTGATGAAGCTAATCTGAGAGCACTGTACATTTGACACTTTCTCCCTTATGTCACCCAGTGTTTCTGACGTTTGAGAAAAGTTACAGCACGCAATGGTAATCTTGCTAAAAATACATTTCATATTTGATTAGATGCACCAAAATGAACACAGCAATCTGCTCTCTCTCCCCTCTCTCGCTGTTTCTCTCGTTTCTCTCTCGCTCTTTCTCTTTCTCTCTCTCCGTCAACATACTATCCATAGTGATATCAACGAAGCTTCCAAACCCTATTGACGTGATCGAGAAGCCCAGAGTCCCATCCTACCCTCCAAGCCTCCATTGCTCTCTAACTAAAGCAACCTTTCCTCCCGTGCCTCTCTGGGTTCTCTTCTGTGTCTGCCAGGGGACTAATAAATAATGCATTGCAATAGTAAAGTCTCGCTCTCTCTCTCTCACTCGCTRTTCTTTTCTTTCTTTTTATGTGTCATATTTTAATAATTTGTTTTAATGTCATTATTTAATTATTTGATTTACATAGCTTCAGAACATAAAAAAACATACATGTATATAATAACATGAGTTATTATATACTCAACAAAAATATAAACGCAAAATGCAACAATTTCAAAGATTTTACTGAGTTACAGTTCATATGAGGAATTCAGTCAATTTAAATAAATTCATTKGATCCTAATCTATGGTTTTCACATGACTGGGAATACAGATATGCATCTGTTTGTCACAGATACATAAAAAAATGGGCCTCATAATTGGCCTCAGGATCTCATCACGGTATTTCTGTCCATTCAAATTGCCATAGATAAAATGCAATTGTGTACATTGTCCATAGCTTATGCCTGCTCATGCCATAACCCCACCACCACCATGTGGCACTYTGTTCACAACAGTGACATCAGGAAACCACTCGCCCACACGATGCCGTACACATGGTCTGCGGTTGTGAGGCCGGTTGGAAGTACTGCCAAATTTTCTAGGTGGTTTATGGTAGAGAAATTAACTTTCAATTATCCCTCAACAGCTCTGGTGGACATTCCTGCCATGCCAATTGCACWCTTCCTCAATCTTGCCCCATCTATGGCATTGTGTTTTGTGACAAAAATGCTAATTTTGGTGGCCTTTTATTGTCCCCAGCACAAGGTGCACCTGTGTAATGATCATGCTGTTTAATCAGTTTCTTGATATGCCACACTTGTTACTGAGAAATGCTCAGTAACAGGGATGTAAACAAATTTGTGCACAAAATTTGAGAGAAATAAGCTTTGTGCATATGGAACATTTCAGGGATATTTTATTTCAGCTCATTAAACATGGGASCAACACTTTACATGTTGGGTTTATATTTTTGTTCAGTGTAAAATGATAAAGCTTACATTTTTATAATGTATTATGTTATGTCATTATTTTGGTTATATGATTATGTAACTTCAGTAGATTAGAAAGCTCCAGCGGCAGGAGTTTTAATATGATGCTAAGCTGTCAATTATCTTTTATTTCTCTCCAAATAACATAGTCTTCTTGTGTGTGTTCCAGAGCAATGGGACACTGAGGAAGATGGCGCTTGCACCTGTTTCTGCTTGGCTCTGTGCCTAGCTAACTCCTGGAGACTGGACTGGACTGCAGCTGGAAGGAGGCCAGGATATTTGGTTGATGAGGGAGGGGAAGAGGAACAGAGAACCTTGAATTAGTTTTGTCCTTTTTCTGACCCAACTACCTCACTTCAACATTCTGCAACAATCACCACTTCACTTGGTTTTGTAAATGTACTAGTTCCTAGACTCCTAGACGTATGTGCTATTTCCTAGATTCCTAAACCTAGGCTATGTGCTTTGTTTGCTATGATTCCCTAAAAACCAGGCTATTTGCTAATTCCTAGATTCCCTAAACCAAGGGCTATGTGCTAGTTGCTAGATTTCCGTAACCAAGGCTATTTGCTAGTTCCTAGATTCCTAAACCTAAGCTATATGCTAGTTCCTAGATTTCTAAACCTAGGCTATATGCTAGTTCCTAGATTCCTAAACCTAGCTATGTGCTATTTCCTAGATTCCTAAACCACTAGGCTATTGTGCTGTTGCTAGATTCCTTAACCTTAGGATATGTGCTTGTTGCTAGATTTCCTTAACCTAGGATATGTGCTAGTTTGCTAGATTCCCTAAACCAAGGCTATGTGCTAGTTGCTAGATTCCGTAAACCAAGACTATTTGCTAGTTTCCTAGATTCCTAAACCTAGGCTATGTGCTAGTTCCTAGATTCCTAAACCTAGGCTATATGCTAGTTCCTAGATTCCTAAACCTAGGTTATATGCTAGTTCCTAGATTCCTAAACCTAGGCTATATGCTAGTTCCTAGATTCCTAAACCTAGGCTATATGCTAGTTCCTAGATTCCTAAACCTAGGCTATAGCATTCCCTAGATTCCTTAAACTAGGCTATATGCTAGTTCCTAGATTCCTAAACCTAGGCTATATGCTCGTTCCTAAATTCCTAAGTGTAGGCTACAGTATGTGCTAGTTCCTAATTCTTAAATGTTTAGTGCTAGTTCCTAGATTCCAAAACATATGGATTCTATGATATCACCAGAACGTTATTGTAGCTGGTTCTCTGGATAATAGGTGACACAATTCCCAATTTTTCCACTCAATGGAGAGGCTAAGAAGAAAATCAGGATAGAGAAGCAAAGAGAAGAATTTGAGTCATATTATTGCTGTACACTTTAGGGAAAACACAACAGTGTAGACTGGAGCTCATTTCGGCCTCTCTCTCAGCGGTAGTGGATTAAWAGCAACGAGACCTAGTTGGAGGGATTAGAGTCAGAAGTGGAAGATGATAAGCAGACAGGGGAGGTGTGAAGTTCGGGCCGTGTGGCCCCTGCTATTGACTGGGCTGCTGTTGACAGTCATGGTCACGGCCTTGGAGTACGAGGGAGTCCCTGGTCAGTGGGCGCGGTARGGCCGCTGGGAAGCCAAGGCCACAGGCCAGCTGAGCTTCGCTCTGAAGACCAACATCAGCAAGGCCCTGGTGCTCTACCTGGACGACGGAGGGAACTGTGACTTCCTGGAGCTTCTGATCGCAGACGGCCGGCTGCATCTTCGCTTCACCATCCACTGTGCAGAGCCGGCCTCCCTGCACACGGAGACTCGTGTCAACGACCAGCGCTGGCACCGCGTGCTGCTCACCCGTAACTACAAAGAGACCAGCCTGGTGGTGGACAACGAGGACAAGGTGGCCGAGGTCAAGTCCAAGAGGAGTGAGATGGTGGTGGCCAGTGACCTTTACGTAGGCGGCATCTCGCCAGACGTGCGCCTATCTGCCCTCACGTCCAGCACCGTCAAATACGAGCCACCCTTCCAGGGCCTGATCGCCAACCTGAAGCTGGGGGAGACCCTCCCCGTGCTCCTGGATGGCCAGAGTGTTCAGAATGATTTGGAATACCTGTGCATTAAACAGAACCCCTGCAGCAACAGAGGCCTCTGCTCCATCCACCAGGGAGAGGTCCTCTGTGACTGCACCGACACTGGATACAAGGGAAAGTACTGCCATGAAGGTGAGCCAAATACAAACTGAGCTGAATGAGTTATTGGAAAGGGCCTGTTTTTCCATTTGAATGCCTTAGCAGTAAAACTGATTGCTTTGTGAAGTTAAATGATGGTTTTTGAGGGATTCCTTTGGGTTTTACTTGTAATTCTGAGCCATTATCTGAACAGATTTTCATTTTAATAAATTATTTGTGGGAGAGTTCTGTTTATCTACATTTCAGCACAGCTTGACGCTCTGTTTCTGAATGCTTAGGGGGTTTGACTGAGATTGTTGGATAGGCGGTTGATTATGATGACGTTTTGTCTGAGTTTAGCTAGGCCCACGTAACTCATTTGTGGATGACTGTTTCATGGCTAAAGGGAAATAAGCAAATCTACAAGCCTCCACCCAGACATTTTGTTCTATTGCTACCACTCACATATACTGCAGGGTGGAAACCTCACTCTAGTAGAGTAATGGCGTTACCATTCATCATTCTAAAACCATGCTGTTACCTGATACTAGATATCTGCTACCATAGGAACAGAATACTGTAGCAGTTTGCAACAGAATGACATTTCAGCAATAGGCTGGATGCTCACCTCAGAGGGATCAATACACCCAGGGCTAACTGGTTCCATGGCCATGGCTGTCATCCACTGCCTGCATCAGGTTTAGACCCTTCCCCCACTACCTCCACACTTCCCTMTGTGTTCTGATTCACAGAGGGCTTCTGTGTGAGCTTATACTGCACCTTTTTTTTACATTTCTAAATAGAGACATACAGTAGAATACCAATGTGGTATCACACTTTGACTGCAGACAATATTTGTCACCTAGAATATAAAATCAGGCACGCCAAAAGCTCAGAGAGATAAAAGATAAGAGGACATGATAAAAAATATGACTTATAAGAAATTTACAAATAATACATTTGTGACCGACCGGCTCGATTCGGTCTTCCGTAGCAAAATTTGAAATTGTGTTTTTTACATTGGATAAAAGTAGAGACTCGGAGCTAGAAAATGCATACACTACAGTTGAGGAACAATGGGAAAGTAATTCTGCTTTGAAAGTTAAGAAACTTGTAACCTCACTTTTGAGAAAATTGCCTTTGAATGTTTTTGTACACCTACTGGAGACCTCTTCTTTGTCTACACCCATTCAGCATCGTTCACACCCTCTTAAGCTTTAGCCGCACCCATATCTTTAAGGGTTGATCCGAGTGTTCTGGCGTAACAACAGCAGTCAAGCACCCAAGCTAACTGGCTAGCTAGCTTGATAGCTACTTCCAGACACAAATGAGAGAACTGCTCACTCTGACCATTTTACTCACCCTAACAGAGCTGGTTAGGCTGTTTTTCTGTTGTCCAGTTGCAGTTGGTGACTGCAACTGTGCTGCTGGCAACAATTTACACTTTTTTGCCAACGTTTACTGACACCGGACATATTCAACGGGTTTTGAGCATTCGTAAATTTGTCAGTTACTCTGCACTCTGGCACACTCAGATGAGAGTGCTCTGAAATCGGAGTAGATAGCAAATTTACCAGCTACGTCTATCAACAGTTGTCGCAGTGACATCATTAACATTCTATTGAAACGGTTACTTGCATAGTGGAGTTTTTTGTTAAGACATTTAGCTAGCTAACTAAACAATGAACCATAATCCCAACTCATAATGTTACTACCCTTCATGAATCTGCAGGTAGCTAACCAACCAGGTTCAATGTTAGCTAGGCTATAACTAGCAAAGCAAATGGCTCTGAGATACGAATAATATTACTACACAGATCATACACGTAATGTTAGCTAGCTGACCTAACAGCAGTCAAGCACCCAAGCTAACTGGCTAACGTTGGCTAGCTTGCTAGCTACTTCCAGACACAAATGAGAGAAGAGATCAGTATGACCATTTTACTCGCCCTATTGAAATGGATACTTGCATAGTGGAGTCTTATTAAGACATATAGCTAGCTAGCTAAACAAGGAACCATAATCCAAACTCATGAATCTGCAGGTAGCTAACCAACCAGGTTCATCATTAGGCTATAACAAGCAAAGCAAATGCTTCTGAAATACGAATAGTATTACTACAAAGATCATACACGTAACGTTAGCTAGCGATCCAACCAGCTAATGTTAACTAGCTAGTGTCACGAACCGGCTCAAAGCCCGTAACAAAAGGGAGACAACGTGGAGATAAGGAATAARAAAACAGTTTATTTAATAAATATATAACTAAGTACAATATACAATGGTGTGTGTAATCAGTAATCAGTAGTGTAAGTGAGTGTTTAGCATGCATGAATGTGATAATGCAGGGTGTTGAAAGGTGCCAAAGCAAACAACCAAAAACCACCAAGATACACAACAAAATCTATCAAGGTGTCTGCATGGAGAGAGTCTCCTCCATGAATGGGGAAGTGGTGTATTTATCCTGGGACACACTGGACCCAGGTGTTTCCCATGTAGCTGACGACCCTCCCAACTCCGCCAACCGGCATCCTAATAAGGAAACAAGAACAAAGAGAGAATACGGCAGACAGAGCGGGAGGGTCGTCACACTAGATAACAGTACGCTTAACTTGAAATGAAAACGACTTTCTGACAAAATTAGAAACGTGTAATATCTGAAAATGTAGCTAGCTAGACTATCTTACCCGTATACATGGATGGACGCTTCTCCCTCTCTCACGGATGCCATGGTTGCCATTAGTTTGAAGACGTAATCCGGAGACAGGTGTCTTCTCCATCTCCTTAGCTATCATGCTCTAATTCCACTGATTTCAAAACAGTCCTCCAGAAAGTGGAGAGAAATGCAGTTCTACTATCGCGATATATATATTTTTTAAATGCTGCGTTAGAGACGATTACCTACACATACTGACCAGCTCAAATAGACAGAAGCGTGCTAAATGGCAGACCAATCTGAACTCATCTCTCTGCATGTCCAGACCACTCATTATCTCAGCCAATCATGGCTAGCGGGAAGGTTGCTGACRTTTTCTGTGGTTAAACCAATTAGGCTCGTAATTTGACAATTTTATTCATATTTACAGATGGCATACAAGTTCCAGAAGGTATTTCTGCCAAAAAACATATTTCGATTATTTTTTAAAGTAGGACATACTCATAGTTTCCTGAAACGAGTCACATATAGTTACAGTTGAAGTCAGAAGTTTACATACACCTTAGCCAAATACATTTAAACTCAGTTTTTCACAATTCCCGACATTTAATCCAAGTAAAACCTGTCTTAGGTCAGTTAGGATCACAACTTTATTTTAAGAATGTGAAATGTCAGAATAATAGTAGAGAGAATGATGTATTTCAGCTTTTATTTCTTTCATCATATTCCCAGTGGGTCAGAAGTTTACATAGACTAAATTAGTATTTGGTAGCATTGTCTTTAAATTGTTTCACTTGGGTCAAATGTTTCGGGTAGCCTTCCACAAGCTTCCCACAATAAGTTGGGTGAATTTTGGCCCATTCCTCCTGACAGAGCTGGTGTAACTGAGTCAGGTTTGTAGGCCTCCTTGCTCACACAAGCTTTTTCAGTTCTACCCACACATTTTCTATAGGATTTGTTGTCCTTAAACAATTTTCCCTTCCGCATGAAGTGCACCAGTCCCTCCTGCAGCAAAGCACCCCCACAACATGATGCTGCCACCCCCGTGCTTCACGGTTGAGATGGTGTTCTTCGGCTTGTAAGCATCCCCCTTTTTCCTCCAAACTGGCCAAACAGTTCTATTTTTGTTTCATCAAACCAGAAGACATTTCTCCAAAAAGTACAATCTTTGTCCCCATGTGCAGTTGCAAACCGTAGTCTGGCTTTTTTATGGCGGTTTTGGAGCAGTGGCTTCTTCCTTGCTGATCGGCCTGTCAGGTTATGTTCTTCACAAGATCCTTTGCTGTTGTTCTGGGATTGATTTGTACTTTTCGCACCAAAGTACGTTCATCTCTAGGAGACAGAACTCGTCTCCTTCCTGAGCGGTATGACACTGCGTGGTCCCATGGTGTTTACTTGCGTACTGTTGCTTGTACAGATGAACGTGGTACCTTCAGGTGTTTGGAAATTGCTCCCAAGGATGAACCAGACTTGGGGAGGTCAACAAAAAATTTTCTGAGGTCTTGGCTGATTTCTTTTGATTTTCCCATGATGTCAAGCAAAGAGGCAATGAGTTTGAAGGTAGGCCTTGAAATACATCCACAGGTACACCTCCAATAGACTCAAATGTTGTCAATTAGCCTATCAGAAGCGTCTAAAGCAGTGACATAATTTTCTGAAATTTTCCAAGCTGTTTAAAGGCACAGTCAACTTAGTGTATGTAAACTTCTGACCCACTGGAATTGTGATACAGTGAAATAATCTGTCTGTAAACAATTGTTGGAAAAATAACTTGTTATGCACAAAGTAGATGTCCTAACTGACTTGCCAAAACTCTAGTTTGTTAACAAGCAATTTGTGGAGTGGTTGAAAAACTAGTTTTAATGACTCCAACCTAAGTGTATGTGAACTTTCGACTTCAACTGTATCTGCTGAATTCCGACAGAGCGCAAAGGGGCAAAGATTTGGAATTTGTAGCCATTCCAAGACCACGCATCGGTCAAGAAATCACATGGCCACGTGGTCAGTACAGAGCTTCATTGGTCCAGTCATCTCTCTCAGGTGTATCTGGACTACCTTTTACCCCCAGAGCCTAGAGGAGCGTCAAAGTCMATTACAGCGCTCCTCACCAGAGAGAAGAATTAGGCCAGGGACATAAATCAGTCTGGTGTACGCACGTCTCCCTCTGACACACGCCTCATTTGCCAGCCAATCCAGGGAATGSGAATACACTCATGTACTCTGATGCACATGTACATGGAGAATCTGTAGGCCTGCTCTGCTCTCATTCAAATCAACTCATTCTGCTATCCATCCCTCTGATGCACTGCTGGCCTTGCCCTACTGACATTTGAAACCGTTTTGTGTCTCCTGACATGGAAGCTATGTAGGAAACTCTGTTTTGTATTTTTTACAGTGCCTATTATTTAGTGTTCATACCCCTTGACTTATTCCACATGTTGTGTTATAGCCTGAATTCAAAATGTATTTATATATGGTTTTCTCAACCATCTACACACAATGCCCCATAATGACAGTGAAAACATGTTTTACAATTTGTTTTTCTCTCACATTTATTGAAAATGAAATACAGAAATATATTTTTTACATAAGTATTCACACCCCTGACTGAATACTTTGTAGAAGAACCTTTGGCGGAGATTACAGCTTTGAGTCGTTTTGGGTATGTCTGTATCAGCTTTGAGTCGTCTTGGGTATGTCTGTATCAGCTTTGCACATCTGGATTTTGGGATTTTCTCCTTTTCTTCCTTGCAGAGTTTCACAAGCTCTGTTAAGTTAGATGGGGAGRGGCGGTGAACAGCGATCTTTAAGTCTTTCCACAGATTTTCAATGGTATTCAAGTCTGGGCTTTTGCTCTGCCACTCAAGGACTTTCACACACTGGTTCTGAAGCCAAGCCAGCATTGTTTTAGCTGTATGCTTGGGGTCATTGTCCTGTTGGAATGTAAATCTTCACCCCAGTCTAAGGGTGTTTGCACTCTGAAGCAGGCTCTCATCAAGGATTTGCCTGTATTTGGCTCCATTCATTGTTCCCTCTATCCTTACCAGTCTCCCAGTCCGTGCCACTGAAAAGCATCCCCATAGCATGATGCTGCCACCACCATGCCTTATGGTAGGGATGGTGTTAGACAGGTGATGAGCTGTGCCTGGTTTTCTCTAAACATAGTGCTTTGCATTCTGGCCAAAGAGTAATTTTTTTGTATTATCAGACCACATAATCTTTTGCCTTATGCTCTGTCTGTCACGTGCCTATTTGCAAACTCCAATCGTGATGTAATTTGCCTTTTTCTCAGGAGTGGCTTCCATCAGGACACTCTCCCATAAAGTTCAGATTGGTGAAAAGCTGTAGACTGTTGTCCTTTTGGCAGGTTCTCCCTTCTCAGTCAAGTAACTCTGTAGTTCTGTTAGAGTGGTCATTGGGTTCTTGATCACCTATCTGACCAAGGTCCTTCTTGCCCGTGTTAGTTAGACGGCCAGCTCTAGGCAGTTTGGCTAGTTCCATATATTGTCTATTTCCCAATGATGGAGACCACTGTGCTCTTGGAAACTTTCAACACTATAGAAGTTGTTTTATACCCTTCCCCAGATATGTGCCTCATCACAGTTCTCTCAGAGATCTACGGATAGTTCTTTGGACTTCATGGTATAGTTTCTGCTCTGACATGTACTCTCAACTGTGGGATCTTCTATAGACATTTGTTTCGTTAAAAATATATAATGTCCAAACAATTGAATTGGCCACAAGTGGACTCCAATGAAGTTGTTGTGACATCCCAAGGATGATCAAAGGAAATGTGATGCACCTGAGCTCAATTTGGAGTGTCATAGCAAAGGGGTGTGAATACTTATGTACATTAGTTATTTATGTATTTCATTTTAATAAATGTGCAAAAGGAATATCTAATAACATGTTTTCACTTTGTCATTATGGGGTATTGTATGTAAATAGTGAGAGAGAAAAAATATATTTAATCAATTTTGAATTCAYGCTGTAGCACAAGAAAATGTGGTATAAGTCAAGGGGTATGAATACTTTCTGAAGGCACTGTATGMTATGAGTAGGGGTCTGAGTTTTACACGGATGTAGTATTCACAAACTGTTGCTGTTATAGAGGTTACCRGACAGAGCCAATCTTCGGCACTGCAGTCTAAATTGTAGAGAGCAGACATCAGTAGAGTACATCATTATGAGGCGTATAAGATGGTTAACAAGTGAATTGTTACCCCAATGATTAACTTGAAGGGATTTGGAATYTATTGTGTCTTTAAGTAATGTAGTTGGTTGTCCTCACACGGGACACCATTAATGTTGGGCATTGTCCTCACACCAGATGTGTTTTGTCATATAGTAGTWTTTATTGTTATGTAGCACTTTATTTTAAAATAGTTATGACAGTAACTTAAACCCATGTCCTGTCCTGCTCTCGCCCGATTGTTCTTAGAGACATGGTTGAGGAAAAAGCAAGCTCTCTAGAGAAGCTTTCCTAGTTTAAACACATACGTGGGTATGTGTATAGCATTCATCTCATTCAATGAAAGCTATTCGGTGTGTCTCAAAAGTCACTTTGAATTGAATATGTTATCTGTGTCTACACATTGGGTGTTGTGTTTGCTCAAGGTCATTCAGTATTAYATACTGTCTTTGTCTGCCTGCAGGAGATGAATCTAAATGTCATTTTTCATTTCAATAAAAAAGCAATTTATTGGAGCATGGAAGGGTTGATTTTACAACCAACAAAGATGACCCAGTTGTTAGTTGTTATAGCCTGACTCCTCTATGGAAAAATGTGTTCAGTATACGTACAGACCAGGGTGGTGAGTTTGATTAGTTGAATAATCTCCTGGTTTAAAAAGTTTTCTGGATATTTTTGTGCCATGTAGCATTGATCAAAGTGTCCAACCAAATCCCATGTTTTTGATTTATTCAATATGGTTGAACGGCATAGAAACAGCTCACCAGGGGTCACTGATTGTCAGAAACAGCTCACCAGGGCTCACTGATTGTCAGAAACAGCTCACCAGGGCTCACTGATTGTCAGAAACAGCTCACCAGGGGTCACTGATTGTCAGAAACAGCTCACCAGGGGTCACTGATTGTCAGAAACAGCTCACCAGGGCTCACTGATTGTCAGAAACAGCTCACCAGGGGTCACTGATTGTCATGCATATTGTCTCTAGTAGTCGACGCGAGACACCCATCCAAACAAATCACTAGTCACAAACCTTTGTCCCTCGTTTGTATCAACTTTATTGGCCCTTCCTCTTTTTTAAATGTTAAGAAATCAATAACACAAGTAACATGGTATTGGCCCAGCTTGAACCCTACATTTGGAACACTTGTAGTTGCCTTCAAGCTCTTTCAAATGTTCTTCTAGCCATAATGAGTTTTACAGTGACAGAGAAATAGCTTGTTAACGTTAAATTGCCTCTGGCAGTTTAAGCTATAACTGGCATTCAACTCCATCGTGGCCTTTACTATTGTGCCAAGTTTCAAGCCAAAGCTAACAAGTGAAGATTAAAAGATATACGGACCTCTCCACATATTTCTTCAACATTTGCCTGGCTGGGTCTGTTGGTTGTATTCAACCCTATCTTTTCCATTAACTCAGTGTATCTCACTTCTTGTCAAGCTGCCACCACCGTCATATGTTACATTTATTCTGCCAACTCTCACTATTCCATAAAGCTGCATACTGTATTTCACTTCTATGAGCTGCACACATCAATTGGATTACAATTAGAAAGCAGGACTAATGCCTCTGTCTGTCATATTGTTGAAGGCTTGGACGGAACACAAAACCCTGTTGTCCTTTAAGGAATCTGGATTCTAGCCCTATAATTTTGTTTAGCTGAGTCCTAGGGGTTTCATTTGCTCAGGACTTAATCATTCTAGCTATTTATGGATTTGTTTTTTCAGAACAGAAGACTGTTAGCATTAGTTTGACCACATTCAGTGCAGGTTATTTATCAGAAACCTTGTAACTGAGTTATCAGTTTGTCATATCTATTTTCTGGATGAATGAAAGTTAAGCTCTGGACTGATAAATGTGGAGTATCAGGAACTTTAAAGGTTACATGGAACCTCGAAGTCACTTTTGATCCTGTAACTCTGTAGTTTAGTTTCACCAATATAAGTCATTTTGACCCATATAAGATGTTGCCATGTTGAGGCAGATCAGTCATTGTGCTGGGACATCAACTCACCTGTATCTGAACTCTCATCACTGGGACCCTGTGCACTCTCATGATTTATAYTGACAGTTGGCCGTGCTCCGTAATATGCTCACGCACAGAGAGGTTGTCTTTTCACTGTTTGGAAGACAGTATATACAGTGTGGCTTGATTCTCTCTGAATATTTTCTTCTTCCTTTCAAGTGAGATTACACAGCCACATTTATTCCATTTTTATCTATCACAATTTGGGGAAATTGAATTTACCTTCCTCAAGCTGTAGTGAATGAAAATGAATTTCTCTCTGAATACATTTCATTTTCCCATTCAATCCAATCCGTTGGTCTTTAAACCAGTAAGTGATGTTGGCATTCATATAGCCTCTTTAAGGGCTAGCAGCATAGATTCCTTTGAGCCCCAGGATCTTGACACAACGCATTGCTCTTAGCCTCTTTCCCCTCATTATCACGATGGCATCGCAGTCTCCAACAAGGAAGTGGAACTGTGACTCACCCATCACCAAAGCACTGCCTTGACTCCCACCTTCCCTCCTCTGACAACTCTGACATCCGCCCCGCAGACACTTATTGCTTGGCAATCTGGGGCTTTCCATGCTTCATTACACACTAGGTCTGTGTGAGGCTGTGTGTTGCCGTCTGTAGGTTCCTGTCGTCACAGGGGAATTGAGCTGATGTGGTCTCGGATCTCTGTGGCCACTACTTCAGAGGCATTGCTAATCAACTACCAGGGGTGAATGGTGGTAAAAGTAATGTGGAATTTAAACTGTTGGGCCTCTTCCAAACCGTTGAGAGACTGTATCAGGTTTCCACTCTCCTGCCGTTAGGGGATCATTTATTTCATAATTTCTTCCATTTATGTTCCCACAGAGAACTTTATGTTGGGACCTTATAACTTACAATATTTCCACAAAGAGAGAG
>NC_036844.1:31885308-31893100 GCF_002910315.2 Salvelinus sp. IW2-2015
AGGATGTGTTGTGTGTGTGTGTGTGTGTGTGTGTTGTGTGGTGTGGTGTGTGTGTGTGTGTGTGTTGTGGTGTGTGTGTGTGTGTGTGTGTGTTGTGGTGTGTTGGTTGTGTGTGGTGTCGTGTGGTGTGTGTGTGTGTGTGTGTGTGTGTGTGTGTTGTGCATTGTGTGCATTGTGTGCGTGTGCATTGTGTCAGTGGGCATCTTAACTCTGTTGGCTGTAATTTGTCTGTGCTTGTAATCGTATAATGATACAGTATATCGTGTGTAATGATGTGGTATTTATAGGCCTGACTGGGTGAATCATATGTAACAACATACGGCTGCAACCTTCCTAGAAGACCATATCCTGTTCTCATAATGTAGATTGTCTCATGTAAATGTGCCTCATCAAAAGCATAGCTATCCAATATAACCTCCATGTAGGTATAGCTATGAGGGAATCCTCTGATAAAACTGCTTTAGTACAGCAGTGTCAGCCTTCATTACAGCAAATATGGGTAAAATGCTATGTGCTAGTATTTTAAAGAGATGCCTATTGCCTACTAAATGTGTGAGTTTGAGTATCAGGATCATTACTGGAAGTGATATGTATGTATAGATTAGAAAGGCTATGGAGAGGCCTACTGTATGTGTTGTAATTAGAGAGGCCTACTGTATGTGTTGTAATTAGAGAGGCCTACTGTATGTGTTGTAATTAGAGAGGCCTACTTGTATGTGTTTTGTAATTAGAGAGGCCTACTGTATGTGTTGTAATTAGAGAGGACTACTGTATGTGTTTGTAATTAGAGGAGGCCTACTGTATGTGTTGTAATTAGAGAGGCCTACTGTATGTGTTGTAATTAGAGAGGCCTACTGTATGTGTTGTAATTAGAGAGGCCACTGTATGTGTTGTAGATTAGAGAGGCCTACTGTATGTGTTGTAATTAGAGAGGCCTACTGTATGTGTTTAATTAGAGAGCCTACTGTATGTGTCGTAATTTAAACCCAGAATAATTAGCATTAACTGTTTGGTTGCTGCTCTTTATGCATTTATAGATTTGTGAATGTGCTTCAGTCACCAATACTAATGATTCTCTGTCTTCTCTGATTCCATACAGTTATCCAGAAAGCAGTAGAAGGTAAGAACATTTTTCTTTTTTCTTTCTTTTTCTGCTACTATGAGGTAACTTACTTGACTATCATCTTTTTCTAGAATATCTCTGATGTGGCTGCATAATGTACTTTGAGGCTGCTTTTTCCTGGGCCATTTTTTCATGGCATCTATGTCCAGCAACTTTTCCCTGACTGTGGCTTTAGCTGTCCATTAACGATTGAAGAGCAAACGGCTATCTTTAACCCAACAGTTAATTGTCTAAAATTGGTTCTGCGTTGCTTTTTTGACATAGTGATTGTCTCTGTGAGACTTGCACAGACTACACAGCAGACAGAGTAGGGATGTCATCATCTGTGTGATCAGTGCTGCGCTTTGTTGCTAACTGTAGCTACCAATCTAAAACAACCCAGCTATTTGTGTCAGTGCATCTTTAACTCTGTTGGCTTGTAATTTGTCTGTGCTTGTAATCGTATAATGATACAGTATATCGGTGTGTAATGATGTGGTATTTATAGGCCTGACTGGGTGAATCATATGTAACAACATACGGCTGCAACCTTCCTAGAAGACCATATCCTGTTCTCATAATGTAGATTGTCTCATGTAAATGTGCCTCATCAAAAGCATAGCTATCCAATATAACCTCCATGTAGGTATGAGCTATGAGGGATCCTCTGATAAAACTGCTTTAGTACAGCAGTGTCAGCCTTCATTACAGCAAATATGGGGTAAAATGCTATGTGCTAGTATTTTAAAGAGATGCCTATTGCCTACTAAATGTGTGAGTTGAGTATCAGGATCATTACTGGAAGTGATATGTATGTATAGATTAGAAAGGTCTATGGAGAGGCCTACTGTATGTGTTGTAATTAGAGAGGCCTACTGTATGTGTTGTAATTAGAGAGGCCTACTGTATGTGTTGTAATTAGAGAGGCCTACTGTACGCTTTGTAATTAGAGAGGCCTACTGTATGTGTTGTAATTAGAGAGGCTACTGTATGTGTTGTAATTAGAGAGGCCTACTGTTGTGTTGTAATTTTAGAGAGGCCTACTGTATGTGTTGTAATTAGAGAGGCCTACTGTATGTGTTGTAATTAGAGAGGCCTACTGTAATGTTGTTGTAATTAGAGAGCCTACTGTATGTGTTGTAATTAGAGAGGCCTACTGTATGTGTTGTAATTAGAGAGGCCTACTGTATGTGTCGTATTTTTAAACCCAGAATAATTAGCATTAACTGTTTGGTGCTGCTCTTTATGCATTTATAGATTGTGAATGTGCTTCAGTCACCAATACTAATGATTCTCTGTCTTCTCTGATTCCATACAGTTATCCAGAAAGCAGTAGAAGGTAAGACCATTTTTCTTTTTTCTTTTCTTTTTCTGCTACTATGAGGTAACTTACTTGACTATCATCTTCTTTCTAGAATATCTCTGATGTGCTGCATAATGTACTTTGAGGCTGCTTTTTCCTGGGCCATTTTTCATGGCATCTATGTCCAGCAACTTTTCCCTGACTGTGGCTTTAGCTGTCCATTTAACGATTGAAGAGCAAACGGCTATCTTTAACCCAACAGTTAATTGTCTAAAATTGGTTCTGCGTTGCTTTTTTGACATAGTGATTGTCTCTGTGAGACTTGCACAGACTCACACAGACAGACAGTAGGGATGTCATCATCTGTGTGATCAGTGCTGCGCTTTGTGCTAACTGTAYCTACCATCTAAAACAACCCAGCTATTAAGATGGTTGATTACCAAGCCATTGACATCAAGGCAGTATATCACACTGTCAAAAGATTGGCACTCTGATTACACACTAATGGAAATGCTTTGCTTGCAGAATGAAAATATTTCCCCCAGCATTACTTGTCCCTGTTAGAAGGAAAACACAATTTGTCTTTGATAATGTGATCATTGGCAGTCTGTTTAACCACATCACAATAAAACAAATATAATTGCTCTTCAACAAAACAGACAGACTGTAAATGAAGATTGAACGTGGAGGTGGGGAAYCCCAGTGTAGCTGAGTTGTCGTGCAGTGAGAGACTTCCATCAGGCCTGTTAGGAGGAGCTCTGGTGGTGTAGTGGTGCCAGAGAATCCAACAGGCTCAGGGGTCCATGCTCTGGGTGCACTGGGCCTCTGCATGTTAGAAATCACTGCTGCTGCTCACCAGAACAGCCAGCTACCCACACCTGTTATCTAATACTGTTGCTCTGTACATTTGTATATTGTAAATAAATGACTGCACAGAAGGAATAAATGGTATTTTCAGTTACATTTTTACAACATGCAACGATGTCCACATAGTTCACAATGAGTGTTGACAGTCAGCACTGTGCGTACTGTACAGTAGCTATGAACGTTGATGTGCTTGAATACACATGTTATKATTCTATTCCAAATGGTTTCCCTGACTAATTCTTACATACCATTCTGTGTGTATTCTTTTGGAACACTGCACTGTCAGTGTCTAACAGTGGACTGGGAGAGTTGATTAGTAAGCAGGGGATGGTTGTAATGTGAAGGGCTATATCCAGGCCCTACATGGGATGATGACGATGATGATGAGTAGAAAGCTTCAGTTCAGAAGGGTCCTCTTTCAWCCCCAGCCTCTAGTCACTCTTCATTTCCCTTGTGATGAGCAAGGGTGCTATGACCACGCTCACAGCAAAAGGCGAGCGTTGTTAAATTAACATGCTGCAAAGAGAAAGAATGAGTCTTTATTGGATTAAAGCTTTGACYTGGAGTCTGCGTCGCATCCCGGTGAACAAGGCATGGAAACAAAGATGACACTTGAAAAATGATGTGTTGAGCTAGATCTCCTCTTTTTGCTTTATCCAGGGGGATTGCAATGTGACATCCAGCAGTAAGTCTTTGTAGTCCCCATATCAATGGACCTAGATGGCTGCCTATACAAAACGGTGAACACCCCATTTAAAAATAGTAACCTCAATGCTTTTATTTTGTCTGCACTGAGGGCTTTCATACTGTGGGTTAGTGATGACAACCTCTGGATTATAAGTGGTTGGAACTCCAGAGTGTCTCCAGGAGTCAGCCTGTGGAATCCCCCATGTCTGCAGTCTGTCACGGAGCCTGGGCTACCTGAATGGGGGGGGCAAGGTGGGGCATGCTTTTCAGGCCAGGAGACGTGGAGTGCAGCATCCTCTGATGTGCTGTGAGCAAAAGTGGGTCTGTGAGAGAGAGATAAGAGAATCCACAGGTGAATGTAGAACACCAACAGACAGTAACCACTGCTTCCTCTGTGTGTTAATAGTGTTGGTGTGTGCATTATGCAAACCACCATCTACAAAATGAAACAATTTTGGAGAATTACTTTATTTCAATTACCTGGTTCCCACTGGTTGAATCAATAGTGTTTCCACGTAAGTTCAATGAAATTACGCTGAACCATCGTGGAACAAACGTGGAATTGACATCTGTGATTCTGTGCCCAGTGGGTTGGTTGTTTATTTTATTATTATTATTTTTTGTTGTTCCTTTTAAGAGATGTTATGATGTCATACGGTACTTTTAATAGTTGATAGAGTGATGGTGTGAATGACTCTGACCCTGTGAGAACCTCAGCACAGACATCTTCAAACGAGAGGACAGGACAGGACACAGCTTCTACTGCTGCTGCTGGTGGCCAGGGAGCTCTAAGCACCACTGTCCTTGGTTTAATCCGCTCAAGAATACTCTCCTTCAAAACACTGCAACTTCATAAAGAAACAAACTCAGCAAAAGCACAAATCCTAACCCTTTACGCTTTGCCTTTTTCTTCAGAATACTCTCACACATTAAATGTAAAATCTTAGTGGTCATTTCACAGATGGCCTTCTCGTAGTCCACTCGTGAACTTTGGATTTTAGGTTATTAAAGTGCAGGTTATTATGAGGTTATTAAAGTGCAGATTGTCAGCTTTAATTTCAGTGTATTTTCATTCATCCTGGGGGAACTTTTTTGAAATTTCAGCACTTTTTGTACATAGACCCCACATTTTTAGGGTTTGGATGTTATTGGATCAGACTGCTAGGTTGGAGGTTAACTAGCATTATTTAAAAGTGGCAATATGTCACTTTTTGGGTGACCTGACCAAATTCACATAGAAATGTGAGTTATAGATCTATTATTATACTTGAAAGCAAGTCTAATAAGCGGTAGATATGTTCTATGTGCTAATGTTCTATGCTTCCTGTTCTTAAGTTTAGTTTTTTGCATCTTTTACTTTCGATTTTGTACACCAGCTGAAACAACAATATTTTTGCTTATGGAACATACATTTCACAGTGCTTTACATGGTACAATGATTCTCTACACTATACTATCTTATTTTGTCACATAAACTGAAACTAAGCAAACTATTAGAGTTTTAGCAACCAGGAAATGGCGGAGCAATTTTCTGCATAGTGCAACGTTAAATACACAGTGGCACACGTATTTCACTTTCAAAGAAATGGGTTCACTCTTATTTTTCTTGGAATCATGGATGAACTGAATAGTTAGAACTGGTTAGAAATGAATGAACAAACAACAGCAACACGTTTCAATATGTGCAAAGGTTCTCTACGCACCTGCAAACAGACCTGAATGTCAAATATATATCTGTAGTAGTAATGGAGAAAGAATTATGAGAGAGAAATGTTATTGCAATATTTTTTTAAACCCACAAGAAAATCTACTTATTGCATAGAACACCTTTTTTCTCTTTTTTAAAAATCAGTCTTAATGACCTTTATAGCTGTAACGGTGTTCCTCTCTCTCTTCATACGAAGAGGAGGAGTAGTGATTCGACCAAGGCGCAGCGGGTTGTGAATACATAATGATTTATTTACAAGAACAAAACGAACTATACTTGAAACGATACAAAATAACAAAACGAAAGTAGACAGACTTAGAACGACGAACTTACATGAAACACGAAGAACGAACGAACAAGTACTTACTACAAAACAAACGAACGAACGAAACAGTCCCGTATGGTGCAGACATATACACAGACACAGGAGACAACCACCCACCAACAAACAGTGTGAAAACACCTACCTTAATATGACTCTCAATCAGAGGAAATGAAAAACACCTGCCTCTAATTGAGAGCCATATTAGGTCACCCTTTAAACCAACATAGAAAACATAGACTGCCCACCCAAACTCACGTCCTGACCAACTAACACATACAAAACTAACAGAAAACAGGTCAGGAACGTGACAATAGCTTGTTTGCCCTCATTTTGATTGTTTTATGGAGCATAGCAGAGACAGCAGTTAACTAGATTTAGCATTTAGCAGTAATTTTATTGTTTCAAAGATATATTGTAAATGTATTCATAGACATGTAATTACAACAATGTAAAAAAAAACAGTGTGAAGGTGGAATCATTTATCTTGACATTAGAAACATGGATGAAGGGGAGTGGGGAGGAAGGGGAGTTCCCCCACCTCCATGCTCCCCACCTTCCTCCAGCTCCACCTCTCCATCCCCCTCCGCTGCTATGTCCCACTCGCAGCCTCTTCCTCCACGCTCCCACTCCTTCCTCCCGCTCCCCGTCCCCTCCTCTACGCTCCCCACCTCACTCCCCTCCTCCATGTTCCCTTCCCCACTACCTCCCGCATGCTCCCCACTCCCTTCCTCCACGCTCCCCACCTCCATGCTCCCCACCTCCATGCTCCCTTTCCCTACTACCTCCCGCATGCTCCCACTGCCCTTCCTCCACGCTCCCCACTCCCTTTCCTTCACGCTTCCCCCCCCTTCCTCCACGCTCCCCACCTCCATGCTCCCTTCCCCACTACCCTCCCACATGCTCCCCACTCCCTTCCTCCACGCCCCCACTCCCTTCCTCCACGCTCCTTCCTCCACACTCCCCACCTCACGTCCCCACTCCCCTTCCTCCAGCTCCCCACTCCCTTCCTCCACGCTCCCACTCCCCTTTCCTCCACGCTCCCCACTTCCTTTCTCCACGCTCCCCACTCCCTCCTCCACGCTCCCCACTCCCTTTCTCCACGCCCTCCCCCCACCACTCCCTGTCCCCTCCTCTCCCCACCTCACTCCCCTCCTCCATGTTCCCTTCCCACTACCCTCCCGCATGCTCCCCACTCCCTTCCTCCACGCTCCCCACGCCCTTCCCCACGCTCCCCACGCCCTTCCTCCACGCTCCCCACCCCATGCTCCCTTTCCCACTACCTCCCACATGCTCCCCACTCCCTTCCTCCACGCTCCCCACTCCCTTCCCCACGCTCCCTTCCTCCACCCGCTCCCCTTCCGTCCACGCTCCCATCCCCTTCCTCACGGCTCCCCACTCCCCTTCCTCCACGCTCCCCACTCCCTTCTCCACGCCTCCACTCCCCTTCCTCCACGCTCCCCTTCCCTTCCCCACTCCCCTTCCTCCATGCTCCCCACTCCCCCTTCTCACGCTCCCCTTCCTCCAGCTCCCCACTCCCCTTCCTCCACGCTCCCCACCCCCTTCCTCCCCACTCCCCCTTCCTCCACGCTCCCACTCCCTTCCTCCCCACTTCCCCTTCCTCCACGCTCCCCACTCCCCCTTCCTCCACGCTCCCCACTCCCCCTTCCTCCACGCTCCCCACTCCCCCTCCTCCACGCTCCCCACTCCCCTTTCTCCACGCTCCCCACTCCCCCTTCCTCCACGCTCCCCACTCCCCCTTCCTCACACGCTCCCCATCCCCCTTCCTCACGCTCCCCACTC
>NC_036844.1:31897910-31904792 GCF_002910315.2 Salvelinus sp. IW2-2015
GGGGAGTGGGGAAAGGGAGCATGGAGGAGGGGAGTGGGGAAAGGGAGCATGGAGGAGGGGAGTGGGGAAAGGGGGATCGTGGTCAACGTCATACTGGGGGGAAACACGAGAGCCTGTTGCTATGCCAACACAGATTGGGCATGCACAAGATGCATCCACCACGGTCAGGTTTGACACTTCAAAAGGAAAAATAAAGCTGGTGATGTTTATCTTAGTCAAAACAGAATATTTCAGCTGTGACAAACCTCTGTGTCTTTGATGCTGTCCAGCTCTGCTCAGCTCTCTGCTATATTATCTCTGACCTCCAGCCTAAGACCTTGTGTTGACCTCATTTCCTCCTGCCCTCTGAAAGGTCAATGAATGGGGAGGTGTATAACAAACTGGTACATGTGTATATACACCTTATTAATAACTGGTACATGGACATAGTCTAAAGATCTGTGTTCTGATTAGATGATCGATAACATCTCATTCCCCAGTTAAATTTGCCAATTTCCTCCAACACYGCTTTCACAAAAAGAACCAGCTAGCTCCATGAATCACATTTGTGATGGAAGACTCAATGCCCTTTTGAAAAAATGTTGTTGTCTCTGTCAACACAGTAAATACAATAGATGTGCTGATGGAGTGATTACTGTCTSTGTTACTGGAGGAAAAGTCCTTCCCATGCACAAGGTTGTGTTTTGTTTAATCCAATTGTGTTCACGGTTTCTTTCTTTTCGATTGAGGCATAGCTGTTTATCTAAATGTGTTAGGAATGCTATTTGTTTTTGATGAATCTGTACGTGAAATGACAATGTATGAGCTTTGTTGAGCTGGAAAAAAGGTTATATCGCAAAGAACCTGCTAAAATGCCAGGGAGAGGAACATCACTGATGATMCAGCATATATGAGATGGTTACCATTTTGATCTATAAAAGTGTTAAKATTTTCTACATTATACAGATACTTTATAAGGAAACTTCCAGCACCCTGAAGATGAAAGCACTGAAAAATATAACTGTCAACAAAGACTGCAAGAAATCGCATTAAAATTTCTACCTGGTCTTTGTTCGGGCTGAACAATTCCCTTAATTTCTTGCGTGTGGATGCTTATGGTGTAATTGTGTGATACAAATGTTTGTCTTTGGTCATTTAAAGACTTCAATCAGCCACATTCCTTGTCTAACACAATTCCGGTTCATTTTAATTACTAAATGCCCACATTCAAGCGGCAAGCCACAAGGCCTTTGGTCCAATTGTTTACACAATAAAGTTGATTCTGTGATGTCCACAGAATTGGAGTGCTCCAGTTCACTGAGATCTAGTTTATTGAGTTACATTGTATTTTATGAATGTGTTTTGCATATGATGTATTCTTCCCTGGCCAACAACTGCAGCACTATGGTTACATTAAAGCTGTCACATTATGCCTCCCACACCCTGGGTTATTGATTGTTATGGCCCTCCCTCGCCCTGCTTAAGGCTGATCTAGTTAAGATACAGTCCTCACTACCTGTCATCCTATGAAGACTGGTTGAATCTAGTAAGATACGATCCTCACTACCTTCTTCCTATTGAAGGACTGGTTGAATCTAGTAAGGAGACAGTCCTCACTACCTTCATCCTATTGAAGGGACTGGTTTGAATCTAGTTAAGGAGACAGTCCTCACTACCTTCATCCTATTGAAGGGACTGGTTTGTGTACCTGTCGCATGCATTGTTCGAGGTATATATTTGCGGTGCTCGTTTCGATTTATTTACACTGGAGAACATTGGAGAACTTCATATGAACAAAATGTTTATTGTAAAAGACAAAAACCTTTAGACAAAAACCTTATTCTAATGTGAGAAAGCTGTCTGCTCAAGAGTAAGCCTGTGTGTTCCATTAGAAAAAAAGCTTCTGTGTGAGCAACTACCCTAGAGGGTTGCACCAATTTAGAAGCTTTTTTTCTTATCCCGCTCTTCCCACTCTTTGTATCAGTCCTCACTACCTTCATCCTATTGAAGGGACTGAGGCGTTTGTCTGTTTTCAGTTTCATTTCCTCCTCCGTTTTAGTTTTMATTTGAACTCTGACATCCGTACCTATCCCAGGATGTCTGTCACAAACTGCAGTCCAACGGTTGTGACAATGCTTTTGTTTCTTCCCAATCCTTTTTATGACCTTCCTGTTGTTCCTATTCTTTTTTCTGTTCTCTCCCTCAAGGTCTGGCGCACTTGATGTTAAACCGCCAAGGTATGGGGTCTGTTGGTTTTCTTTTCTCCCTCAACCACCTGCACACTCTCTCACTGCCCTGAAATCATTTTACTTCCCTGTACCACACTGACATTCCCCTTCCTCTTCCCCCTTCCATTTACTTGTCCTTTCATTTCTGCTTCCTGTCATGTTGTGCTATCTGTGCCCACACCAGTCCAACTATGTCCGTCAAACCCTTGTCCCCACCTCTGGCCAGCTACTGGAACTTCACCTTTGACCTCTACAGCCTTTCGCCAAGGTAACGCTTTTACGCCCACAGTCTTTCATCGGTTTGGTTTTCATGTGATCCTTTCCAAGAGAAAACATACCTCGTGCTTCAGATGATTTGTGATTACAATTCAGATGATTTGTGATTACAATTGCTCTTAAATCTGTCTTTGAAATTTCAACATACATGTTGCTTTTTCTGTATACATACACTATGGTTCTCTTCCGTTATGATACAATTGAATTGAGATGAAATAGGAGAAGATGTACAATGTTTAATTAATATTCACACAATTAACCCAATAATTTAAAAGTTAATGTTATGCAGTCTGTTTGCTCATCAACAATGTTTGTTGAGTTTGAAAAGGTAGTCAGTCCTAATCAAATCAAATCAAATTGTATTGGTCACATACACKTATTTAYCGAAATAATTGTGTTCCTAGCTCCAACAGTGCAGTAATATCTAACAATACACAACAATACACACTAATCTAAAAAGTAAAAGAATGTAATTAAGAAATATATAAATATTAGGACGACCAATGTCAGAAACCGGAGAATAAATATATATATACACATCTGTATGTATGTATGTATATATATATATATAGTTGAAGTTTACATACACCTTAGCCAAATACATTTAAACTGACATTCCTGAAATTTAATCCTAGTAAAAATTCCCTGTCTTTGGTCAGTTAGGATCACCACTTTATTTTAAGATTGTGGAATGTCAGAATAATAGTAGAGAAAATTATTTATTTCAGCTTTTATTTCTTTCATCACATTCCCAGTGGGTCAGAAGTTTACATACATTCAATTAGTATTTGGTAGCGTTGCCTTTAAATTGTTTAACATGGGTCAAATGTTTTGGGAGCCTTCCACAAGCTTCCCACAATAAGTTGGGTGAATTTTGGCCCATTCCTCCTGACAGAGCTGGTGTAACGGAGTCAGGTTTGTAGGCCTCCTTGCTCGAACACGCTTTTTCAGTTCTGCCCACAAATCTTCTATAGGATTGAGGTCAGGGCTTTGTGATGGCCACTCCAATACCTTGACTTTGTTGTCCTTAAGCCATTTTGCCACAACTTTGGAAGTATGCTTGGTGCCATTGTCCATTTGGAAGACCCATTTGCGACCAAGCTTTAACTTCCTGACTGATGTCTGAGATTTATCGGAATAATACCAGATCAATGTAACAACTCCTAACACGACCAGTGCCATCTATTTTGTGAAGTGCACCTGTCCCTCCTGCACGCAAAGCACCCCCACAACATGATGCTACCACCCCACACATGGATGCTGCCAACCCCCGTGCTTCACGGTTGGGGTGTATACTTCGGCTTGCAAGCCTGCCTCCCCCTTTTTCCTCCAACATAAACGATGGACATTATGGCCAAACAGTTCTATTTTTGTTTCATCAGACCAGAGGACATTTCTCAAAAAAAGTATAGCTTGTCCCCATGTGCAGTTGCAAACCATAGTCGTTGGCTTTTAATGGCTGTGTTTTGGAGCATGGCGCTTCTTCCATGTGCTGAAGCGCCTTTCAGGTTATTTCGATATAGGACCTCGTTTTTACGTGGATTAGATACTTATATACCTGTTTCCTCCAGCATCTTCACAAGGTCCCTTGCTGTTGTTCTGAGATTGATTTGCACTTTTCGCACCAAAGTACGTTGATTTCTCGTAGACAGAACGTGTCTCCTTCCTGAGCGGTATGATGGCTGCGTGGTCTCATCGGTGTTTTACTTGCGTTCACTATGTTTGTACAGCATGAATGTGGTACCTTCAGCCGTTTGGAAATTGCTCCCAAGGATGAACCAGACTTGTTGGAGGTCTTACAATTTTTGGCTGATTTCTTTAGATTTTCCATAATGTCAAGCAAAGAGGCACTGAGTTTGAAGGTAGGCTTGAAATACATCCACAGGTACACCTGCCAATTTGTCTCAAATTAGTCAGTTAGCCAATCAGAAACTTCTAAAGCCATAACATTATTTTCTGAAATTTTCCAACTGTTTTAAAGGCACGGTCAACAATCTGTTGTATGTAAACTTCTGACCACTGGAATTGTGATACATATAATAAGTGAAATAAATCTGTCTGTAAACAATTGTTGGAAAAATGACTTGTGTCATGCACAAATAGATGTCCTACCGACCTGCCAAACTATAGTTTGTTAACAAGACATTTGTGGAGTGGTTGAAAAACAAGTTTTAATGACTCCAACCTATGAAGTGAAGAACTTCCGACTTCATCTGAGTATATATACAGTGGAGAAACAAGTATTGATACACTGCCGATTTTGCAGGTTTCCTACTTACAAAGCATGTAGAGGCTGTAATTTGTATCATAGGTACACTTCAACTGTGAGAGACGGAATCTAAAACAAAAATCCAGAAAAACATTGTATGATTTTTAAGTAATTAATTTGCATTTATTGCATGACATAAGTATTTGATACATCAGAAAAGCAGAACTTAATATTTGGTACAGAAACCTTTGTTGCAATTACAGAGATCATACGTTTCCGTATGTTCTTGACCAGTTTGCACACACTGCAGCAGGGATTTTGGCCCACTCCTCCATACAGACTTCTCCAGATCCTTCAGGTTTCGGGGCTGTCGCTGGGCAATACGGACTTTCAGCTCCCTCCAAAGATTTTCATTGGTTCAGGTTGGAGACTGGCTAGGCGCACTCCAGAACCTTGAGATAGCTTCTATAGGACCACTCTCTAGTTGCCACTGCTGTGGTTTTTCGGGTCGTTGTCATGCTGGAAGACCCAGCCACGCAACGACCCATCTTCAATCTCGTCTACTGAGGGAAGGAGGTGTTGGCCAAATCTCGCGCGGATACATGGCCCCACCATCCTCCCCTCAATACGGTGCGTCACGTCCTGTCCCTTTGCAGAAAAGCATCCCAAAGAATGATGTTTCCACCTCCATGCTTCACGGTTGGATGGTGTTCTTTGGTTGTACTCATCCTCTTCTTCCTCCACAACACGGCGATGGAGTTTAGACAACAAAGCTCTATTTTTGTCTCATCAGCCACAGACCTTCTCCCATTCCTCCTCTGGATCATCCAGATGGTCATTGGCAAACTTCAGACGGGGCTGGACATGCGCTGGCTTTGAGCAGGGGGACCTTGCGTGCGCTGCAGGATTTTAATCCATGACGGCGTAGTGTGTTACTAATGGTTTTATTTGAGACTGTGTGTCCCAGCTCTCTTCAGGTCATTGACCAGGTCCTCCGTGTAGTTCTGGCTATCCCTCACCTTCCTCATGATCATTGATGCCCCACGAGGTGAATCTTGCATGGAGCCCCAGACCGAGGGTGGTTGATTGACCGTCACTTATCTTCTTCCATTTCTAATAATTGCGCCAACAGTTTTGCCTTCTCACCAAGCTGCTTGTCTATTGTTTCTGTAGCCATCCCAGCCTGTGCAGGTCTACAATTTTATCTCTGATGTCCTTACACAGCTCTCTGGTCTTGGCCATTGTGGAGAGTGGATCTGTTTGATTGAGTGTTGGACAGGATAGCCTTTCTATAAACTATAAGCTATTATTGTATTAACGAGACGTCAAAACAGTGCAATTAGTAATACAAACTAGAATGAGTGTTCCCCAATATTGTGTGCTACGCTAGGACTCAAAAAAAGAGGAAGGTAAAAACCACTTACAATTCTAATATATAGAAAAAATAAGACTTCAATACACCAGCGGTCTTTGTGCGATAAGACCAGGAATTCTTACTGGTTATCCATTACAACGCAGTACTTATGTCATTGCAAATAAAATGGCAAAATTTAGATTACTTAAACTCTCAAAAACCATCTTACCAACATTTTACTGGGTTATCTAAGTTGTGGCACTCTCTTGCAACTTCCGAAGAAAAATAATAAGAACACTTATTATCTCTTCCGAGCTTTTGAGAATGTCGCCTACCTATCCTTCGGACTCTTCTACACTAGCATGTACTCTTGAATGAGAGGATTGAAGTTGAGAGATCTGGTGCTTAATGGACCACGTACTAAAACTATATAGAATATCAAATATCTTAAAAGAGTTAGATCACCAGACCAACATAGTCTACCATGGCCCCTCCTCGTATAAAAGTAGGAGAGAAATCCTCAATGAACAAACATTAACAAACTCAACAAAGACAAGCGACGAAGCGCAAAAACAACATATAAGAGAACTATATCAAAAAGAATATAGGGGGGAAAAACCCCTTCCCTCATCGAAATACTCCCATTGACAATAGATCATTCTGTTCCTCCCAACTGAGATGCAAGCCAAAACCCCTAAATACAAAAAGGTTTAGAGCCAACAGCCGATGATAACTACTTAACTCTGTCTCCCCTGAAGATTTGCCGACCATTTAACCAGTATACAAGTAAACCCCCAAACATGCATAGATTATGGTCCCCAAGTTAGAGTTATCAT
>NC_036844.1:31904817-31921200 GCF_002910315.2 Salvelinus sp. IW2-2015
ACGGATCTAAAACAAAAATCCAGGAAATCACATTTTATGATTTTATATATATATATATTAGTTTGGACATACCTACTCATTCAAGTGTTTTTCTTTATTTTTACTATTTTCTACATTGTAGAATAACAATGAAGACATCAGAACTATGAAATAACACATTTGAAATCATGTAGTAACCAAAAAAGTGTTAAAAAAAATCAAAATACTTTTTAGATTATTCAAAGTAGCCACCCTTTGCCTTGATGACAGTTTTACACACTCTTGGCATTCTCTAAACCAGCTTCATGATGAATTCTTTTCCAACAGTCTTGAAGGAGTTCCCACATTTGCTGAGCACTTGTTGGCTGCTTTTCCTTCACTCTGTGGTCCAACTCATCTCAATTGGGTTGAGCTCGGGTGATTGTGGAGGCCAGGTCGTCTGATGCAGCTCTCCATCACTCCTTCTTGGTCAAATAGCCCTTACACCATGCTTCACGGTGGGAACCACGCATGCAGAGATCATCCGTTCACCTGCTCTGCGTCTCACAAAGACACGACGGTTGGAAKCAAACATCTCAAATTTGGAATCAGACCAAAGGACAGATTTCCACTGGTCTAATGTCCATAGCTAGTGTTTCTTGGCCCAAGCAAGTCTCTTCTCATTGGTGTACTTTAGTAGTGGTTTCTTTGCAGCAATTCGACCATGAAGGTCTGATTCACGCAGMCTCCTCTGAACAGTTGATGTTGAGATGTGTCTGTTACTTGAACTCTGTGAAGCATTTTTTTGGACTGCAATCTGAGGTGCAGTTCATTTCTGAGGCTGGTAGCTCTAATGAACTTGTCATCTGCAGCAGAGTTATCTCTGGGTCTTCCTTTCCTATGGGGGTCCTCATGAGAGCCAGTTTCATCATAGCGCATGATTGTTTTTCCAACTGCACTTGAAGAAACTTCCAAAGTTCTTGACATTTTGCGGATCGACTGACCTTCATGTCTTTTACCAAATAGGGCTATCTTCTGTATACCTTGTCACAACACAACTGATTAGCTCAAACGCATTCAGAAGAAAATAAATTCCACAAATGAACTTTTAACAAGGCACACCTGTTAATTGAAATGCATTCCATGTGACTACCTCATGAAGCTGGTTGAGAGAATGCCAAAAGTGTGCAAAGCCGTCAATGCAAAGGGTGGCTACTTTGAAGATTCTCAAATGTAAAATATATTTTTATTTAACACTTTTTTTTGGTTACTTCATGATTCCATATTCGTTATTTCATAGTTTGATGTCTTCATTATTATCCTACAATGTAGAAAATAGTGAAAATAAAGWAAAAACCCTTGAATGAGTCAGTATATCCAAACTTTTGACTGGTACTGCACATATGAAGTGGTTAAAACAGTATGTAAACATTATTAAAGTGACAAGTGTTCCATTATTAAAGTGACTAGGAAATGATTATCTTTGTGCATATGCATTTTCCAGGCAGAATTATGCATGGCTGTGCTGCACACATTAATCTAATCTGCATGCCTTTAAGATCCAGATTTAGTTAGTATTTAGGCATGCCTGTCCTAAGGCCAGCCAGATATAAATAAACATTTCAGGKCCTTACATCAAGGTTTCCTGGTAACAGAATGAGGATTTTCCCAGCAGTACGTTAATAGCATAACAGGAAGGTATTCTACAGGAATGAAAACATTGAGAGACAAATCAGACGAACAGTCGCAGCAAGACAGACGGCGACACAGAAGGATGACAGGCAGGCAAGCTGACACACCATATTGGACCACCAGCGAGTTCATTAACTCATCTTTCATGAACAAATGATATCCAAATTAAGAAATCTTTGAATTATTCATGGACAGTATTGGATGCTCTCTCTAGATGATGCACCTAATACAAAGAGACATAGAGCAGTTAATATAGACAATACTCTGCAGTTAATAGGAGGAAAACAAAGCTTCCTAGATTCACCAATTGCATCTGTATGTCCACATGGCTTCCTCTGGTTACTTCTATTTAAATAAACAAAGAGAGCCCAGTACCAACTGATGAACACTGGGTCTTAATCTACATAACGCTGTGAGTGCCATCATTCAGAGCGAGGTGTGGTGTCAACTGTCCATGTGGGCTTTGGTATTAATATTGTATGTCAGACATATCAAAAGTAATGCCTTCAATCAAGCTGTACATGTACATGATCATTTACTACTTTGCTTCAGACAGGAATAAGTTGAGCTTTTGCTGATCAAAGTATTAATCCTGTCGCCATGGCAATTGGCCTGCCTTCCAGTCAACAGAAAGGATCGGCAATTACAGTCCTTTTACAGCTAGACTAACACACTGCTCTGCTGCTCAGTGGCTCGAACAGCGTCGTAATACGCTGCATCCTTTCTCTGTCGCTAGCTAGCTGACACAGGCATTCATTTCAGGGTCAAACATCTAACAAACTAGCTAGGCTACATAATGACATGGTTCCTTCTTGTTAACTGCCAATTACTGAGCTGTCCAAAGAAACCGTTTAAATAGAGTCTATACCGTCACTCCTATTACTGATTCTAACCACCAAATATGTTTTGTACTAGCACCATTTTCCTTTATGGTTTTGACAAAAGTACTTTAGATCATGAAGGAAGCAGCTTTTATGGATATTTGTGTCTCATGTAGAGGTAGATCCATACATATTTTTGCACTCAAACTGTCTACGGTATCAAAGAGCTTGCCAGCTTGTAGTCCTAAAAAATGGAAATTAGTTACCTCTAGTTCGTTCAGCCATTCCTATGTGGAAAATGAATGGGGAAATGAGTTACCTCTAGTTTGTTCAGCCATTCCTATGGGGAAAATGAACGGGGAAAGAATGGGATTTTGTGATAACCTCTAACCTTATTTTTGGCATTTAACACAGGCTTATGTGATCTTATACGTTTTGTTCTATGAGATAATAGCAGTCAGTTAACATGACCTTCATGAATTATGAAGACTATGTGCTTTAGGTGCGTCTTTTGATTACATAAATGCTTCAAAATGCACAAAGTTTTTTTTTGTGGTTTATTTCACCCTTGTTTTACCAGGTAGGCTAGTTGAGAACAAGTTCTCATTTACAACTGCGTCCTGGCCAAGATAAAGCAAAGCAGTTCGACACATACAACAACACAAAGTTACACATGGAATAAACAAACATACAGTCAATAAGTAGAAAAAGTCTATATACAGTGTGTGCAAATGAGGTAAGATAAGGGAGGTAAGGCAATAAATAGGCCATYGTAGCGAAGTAATTACAATATAGCAATTAAACACTGGAGTGATAGATGTGCAGAAGATGAATGTGCAAGTAGAGATACTGGGGTGCAAAGGAGCAAAATAAATAAATACAGTATGGGGATGAGGTAGTTGGATGGGCTATTTACAGATGGGCTATGTACAGGTGCAGTGATCTGTGAGCTGCTCTGACAGCTGGTACTTAAAGTTAGTGAGGGAGATATGAGTCTCCAGCTTCAGTGATTTTTGCAGTTCGTTCCAGTCATTGGCAGCAGAGAACTGGAAGGAAAGGCGGCCAAAGGAGGAATTGGCTTTGGGGGTGACCAGTGAAATATACCTGCTGGAGCACGTGCTTTGGGTGGGTGCTGCTGTGGTGACCAGTGAGCTGAGATAAGGCGGGGCTTTACCTAGCAAAGACTTGTAGATGACCTGTAGCCAGTGGGTTTGGCGACGAGTATGAAGCGAGGGCCAGCCAACGAGAGCATACAGGTCGCAGTGGTGGGTAGTATATGGGGCTTTGGTGACAAAACGGATGGCACTGTGATAGACTGCATCCAGTTTGTTGAGTAGAGTGTTGGAGGCTATTTTGTAAATTACATCGCCAAAGTCAAGGATCGGTAGGATAGTCAGTTTTACGAGGGTATGTTTGGCAGCATGAGTGAAGGATGCTTTGTTGCGAAATAGGAAGCCGATTCTAGATTTAATTTAGGATTGGAGATGCTTAATGTGAGTCTGGAAGGAGAGTTTACAGTCTAACCAGACACCTAGGTATTTGTAGTTGTCCACATATTCAAAATCAAAACCGTCCAGAGTAGTGATGCTGGGCAGGTGCGGGCAGCGATCGGTTGAAGAGCATGCATTTAGTTTTACTTGCATTTAAGAGCAGTTGGAGGCCACGGAAGGAGAGTTGTATGGCATTGAAGCTCGTCTGGAGGTTAGTTAACACAGTGTGCAAAGAAGGGACAGAATTATACAGAATGGTGTCGTCTGCGTAGAGGTGGATCAGAGAATCACCAGCAGCAAGAGTGACATCATTGATGTATACAGAGAAGAGAGGCGGCCTGAGAATTTAACCCTGTGGTACCCCCATAGAGACTGCCAGAGGTCCGGACAACAGGCCCTCCGACTTGACACACTGAACTCTATCTGAGAAGTTGTTGGTGAACCAGAAAGTGACGTTAGCTGATGAAGATATTCTCATAGAACAAAACGTATAAGATCTCCTAAGCCTGTGTTTACCACAGACCTTGTTTTCTGCATTTATCCACCCCCCCGAAAAAACATTTATCTCCCCAAAGGCTTTGGCCAACGAGCCATGGCGTTAATGCCTACAAAAGACTCCATTACTATTGCTCTCTATACCTGTGGGTTTCTACCGTATGTTTCACATCCCACAATGTGTGCACAACATGACCTGAATGAATGAATGCTTTTCACATTTTATTTWTTTTTTATTTTTTTACCTTTATATAACTAGGCAAGTCAGTTATAAACAAATTCTTATTTCCATTGACGGCCTACCCCGGCCAAACCCTAACCCGGACGAAGCTGGGCCAATTGTGCGCCGCCCTATGGGACTCCCAATCACAGCCAGTTGTGATACAGCCTGGAATRGAACCAGGGCCTGTAGTGATGCCTCTAGCACTGAGATGCAGTGCCTTAGACCACTGCGCCACTCTGAGGCATGGGTAAAGGAGGACAGCTCAACTGGTATGTGTACTCCGTTGAAACAACCCAGCTTCACATGCTGTGGCTGTCCATTCATGTTTCAGTACACCGTTGACCTGCTGTCACCTTGTGATCCCGGCACAACAACTTGTCTGCTAACCATGAGGACATTTGCGAACAGTGAAAGAGCAGTGTGGCTTTTCTGCTACTGGGTGCACAAACACAATGAACGCATACTAAGATCATCTTAAACTGTATTTAGGATGGAGTAGGTGTTGAAGGATTTGATCAATACCCTGACTGACTGTTTTGAGAGGATGGAGTAGGTGTTGAAGGATTTGATCAAAGCCTTGATTGACTTTTGAGTGGATGCAGTAGGTGTTGAAGGATTTGATCAATACCCTGACTGACTGTTTTGAGAGGATGGAGTAGGTGTTGAAGGATTTGATCAAAGCCTTGATTGTCTGTTTTGAGAGGATGGAGTAGGTGTTGAAGGATTTGATCAAAGCCTTGATTGACTTTTGAGTGGATGCAGTAGGTGTTGAAGGATTTGATCAAAACCCTGATTGTCTGTTTTGAGTGGATGGAGTAGGTGTTGAAGGATTTGATCAAAACCCTGACTGACTGTTTTTTTCTTCTCTCTTCGCAGCTGTATCATCGCAATCTGGTAAGATAGCATACCTTTTATTTGACAGTGAATAGCAGCTGCATTTTTGAATTACATTGAATGTATTCTGACTATGTCTGCCCCAGTTCTGCAGTGAGAGTTGCATAAACATTTGGGTAATTATGGAAACAGGTCATACTGTGACTGTCTTACAATGGATCTGCGCTTTAAATCCTTGTCGTACAAGGGCATGTTTGCTTTATTTATGAGCCTAGTAGAACATTCCAGAGAGTCTGAACYTCCCCTATCAGTGAAGGATATGAACACCTGGGAAAGAGACAGATTTTTCCTCAAATACCTACAGTACTTTTCAAACATTGTCTCTTCTATCAGATCATAGCAACTGGTGGGTAGTGGAGTTTGTAGTGTTTGTTTAGCAAGACACAGATGTACCTCTAAATATGTCTAGGTTTGCCAGACCATTTCCTGGAGTAGGTGAAATAGAAAGCCTTCGACACCAGAGGAGGCTGGTGGGAGGAGCTAGAGGAGGACATGCTCATTGTAATGGCTGGAATGGAATCCATGGAACAGAGTCAAACATGGTTTCCATTAGTTTGATGTGTATGATACCATTCCATTCCAGTCATTACAATGTCCTCCTATATCACCTCCCACCAGCCTCCTCTGACACAATTGTATGTGTTGGATAATGAGAAGTAGAGGGAAAAGACAGGACAGGAAATGATGCGTGGATTGTGACATCACAGAAACATTGCTAGAGGCAATAGACTATGCTGTTCTATAATACAGCAACAACTAACCATGACTTGTGGTAGTCATTACACGCAAAGCATTGCCATGGCATGGCCTTCATCTGTGAGCTGTGCTGCTGCTGGACGCCAAATGAGGTGTAGCAAAGATCCATTACAGTTGTCGCAGGGGTGGGCAACTCCAGTCCTCAGGAGCCTGATTGGTGTCAGACTTTTTCTCCATCCCTAGCAAACACAGCTGATTAATCAAATTGCATTCTAAACTGAAGATCACGATTAAGTGATTATTGGAGTCAGGTGTGTTAGCTGGGGCTGGGGCAAAGCTGTGGCACCAATTAGGRCCCCGAGGACTGGAGTTGCCCAASCCTGAATGCATACAGTACATTCACCCTGTGGAGCTGTATTCCCTTGATGCAATTAAGCAATTCCATGTCTTCCAACAATATCTGGTTGGCTAAATGTAGCATTGATGACTGACTGTTTTCACATAACTCAAGACACCATAGCATTACACTCAAATAGCTGTGTCAAATCAGTTTAAAAGCCTTATTTTCTCTGTCTGTGATCTGACCTAAGAGCCCGGTAGTAACCTTTCTAATGTTGCTAGGGAGATGTAGATACCTGCTGGTTTAATTTCTCCAGAGTTCAAAGCAGACCATGTGATGTCTGTCTGTCTGTCTGTCTCTCTTTAGCAAGGATCRACCTAATCCAGCCAGGGGATGTCACTCCCTCTTTTTGTTTCTGTTAGCCCATGTCTTTATGTAGCTTGGCTAATTTTCGCAGGCACATTATAATAGAAGCACTTTAAAGTCAGCTTAAAAAGGTGGGCACTTAAGTCTATCCTTCTTTTCAATGACCGTTTAAATAGATTAGAATAAGTCTCAGATACATGTTAGAGGTGTATAGGCGGTAAAAGTGTAAGTTATCATTATGAGTTATGGTAGGAAGTCTTCCTCCGGGCCACGGTATAGGAGTAGATAAGCTGCATACGGATTCCATTTCCTGGGCCTTTGAGAGCATTAGTCACATGGTTGTGCCCCACAGCTAGCAGCTTTATGGTAGTATTACCATTTCTGTCATCTGCCACCTATTGGAATCTGACACCTACACATCCTGCCTTGCAGCTCTGAGCTGAGGTGTGTAATGGAGGTACTGTATGTCTGCACCACGGGGACAGAAAGTTGTTGTTTCTGCAAATTGTCTTTGGCATTCTGACAAAAAAAATGTGATGGAGTAAGTCTGTTTGGTGCTGGAGAGGGCAGGAATTTGAGATAGGGTAAGAGTGTAAGGAAGGTCGACTGAAGGCTTTGGTTGTCTGAGCCTTTCACTTTCACAGGACAATAAACTTTAACTGGACAATAAAACAATGTGCTGACTTTTGGGAAAACTGATGTGCAGTATTGGATTTACATTAAGCTGCGTTGCCTGTTTCCAAAATGGGCTTCATAAAGTCCATACCTCATGTATATCAACACTTATTCTAAATACTAAAAATACTTGACATTTAGAATCAGTTGAAACCTTGATTTGATTTAGTAATCTGGTTCCAATTATTCCCAGTAATTATTCCCAGGATTTGCTCAGTGTGTGTGCGTGTGTGTGTGTGCGCGGACTGGAATATTAAAAAGATAACGTTTGATTGAATGTATACCTCTGGGCATTAAGGGGGCCAGTGATTAATCACATCAGTGAGCCAGAGAGGGCTGGGCTGGCCCCGATTGCTTAATAGACATTTACTTCACGTACAAGCGGTGTGAGGAACATATGGGGGGGGACGGAAGAGCGATTGGAGTTCTGCTCCTTGCTGACAACTGCAACATTGCTGCTCTGTTTATGTACCAGTATTCTTAAGAGAATGTCAAGCTGATGCTTTAACATTGACAACCTAAAGCTTTAGTGGTCCAAATGTCGTGGGTCAAAGGTTTTCTGTTATTTTTCTATTAAGCAGGTGCAGGCTCTTCTCTTGATGCGGATCTCAAAGCCTCACATCCTCTGAACATTCCTATTTTAAATCCTTTGTCACTTATGATATGTTGAAAATTAGATCCCTTATCATATTTTGTGCCTTGATGAAGTTATTAGAGTCCTATTTGATATTTTCCCTCTGCGCAGCATATTAGATTCGTATTACGATGATGTTTCCATGATATGAAGCGTATAACTAGAGTCTCATTGATTATTTTCCTAGGAAAGTATAGCTTAGATCTATCTGATCATTTTCCCTTGAGTGGAAGTAAATTAGATCTATTGATCATTTTCCTTGCCGAAGCAATATTAGATCTATTGATATTTCCTTATGAAGTATACTTAGATCGTATCTGAATACTTCTTCTCACTTATGAAGATAATTATTGAGATCTACTTGATATTTCCCTATGACAGTATAGTTATGATTATGAATTTTTCCTATAAGTGAAGCATACTTAGATCCTTTTGCCTATTTTCCGTTGTGAAGTATATTTAGATGTACTCCATTTCCCTCTTCATCTCCGCCAGGTATAATACATTGGTACGCGGTGAGATATGTCTTCTTGAATTAGCTACATAATGTGGTATTTCATCTATATTGACACATGATGGAAGTGGTGACACTCTCTGGCGGGCCGGTTCCCTCACCAGGGCATATATTTGTGGATACATCACTTAATTTTGGATTTAAATTCCGACAGGCTTATATATGCATAGCCGCTTACTCAAACCTCATTCCACGTCTTCGTAACATATACACTCTACATGGATTTCGGTTACAATAACTCGGTATGTTCCTCATCCTCTGAGTCTACATGGCTATCCTTCTTATAGAGTTGGAATCATTATTCAGTTTCGCAAATACCGATCAATACTCTTGGTCACATTTCACACTCAACCGTTCTAATTACTAAGTATTGGTGTTCATTGCGAGCGCGCCCTTTCACTTATAATTCGCGGCCAGGGCGACTGAGACGTTTCCGCTTTCTAGCTCGCGCTAGGTTTATTCGCTCAGCATATCCGGCAGCTTGCACTTACCCCAATCACATGACACTACCACACTAGCATTCTGTGTGCTCCGTGCATTGTAGGCGAGTGAATTCACACGAAGTTCTCTACCGACAGGTGTTGCCTTGGTCCGTAGGGAGGTAGGGCAGAATCGGGCACTGGTCGCGCAGTAGACTATTAGCACTACCTGGTGATGTGTGCAAAATATGTGCAAGTAAGATACTGGGGTGCAAAGGCAAAAATAAATAAATACAGTATGGGGATGAGGTAGTTGGATGGGCTATTACAGATGGGCTATGTACAGGTGCAGTGATCTGTGAGCTGCTCTGACAGCTGGTACTTAAAGTTAGTGGGAGGAGATATGAGTCTCCAGCCCAGTGATTTTTGCAGTCGTTCCAGTCATTGCCAGCAGAGAACTGGAAGGAAAGGCGGCCAAAGGAGGAATTGGCTTTGGGGGTGACCAGTGAAATATACCTGCTGGAGCACGTGCTTTGGGTGGTGCTGCTGTGGTGACCAGTGAGCTGAGATAAGGCGGGGTCTTACCTAGCAAAGACTTGTAGATGACCTGTAGCCAGTGGGTTTGGCGACGAGTATGAAGCGAGGGCCAGCCAACGAGAGCATACAGGTCGCAGTGGTGGGTAGTATAGGGGCTTTGGTGACAAACGGATGGCACTGTGATAGACTGCATCCAGTTTGTTGAGTAGATGTAGAGCTATTTTGTAAATTACATCGCCAAAGTCAAGGATCGGTAGGATAGTCAGTTTTACGAGGGTATGTTGGCAGCATGAGTGAAGGATGCTTTGTGCGAAATAGGAACCGATTCTAGATTTAATTTAGGTTGGAGATGCTTAATGTGAGTCTGGAAGGAGAGTTTACAGTCTAACCAGACACCTAGGTTTTGTAGTTGTCCACATATTCAAAATCAAAACCTCCAGAGTAGTGATGCTGGGCAGGTGCGGGCAGCGATCGGTTGAAGAGCATGCATTTAGTTTTACTTGCATTTAAGAGCAGTTGGAGGCCACGGAAGGAGAGTTGTATGGCATTGAAGCTCGTCTGGAGGTTAGTTAACACAGTGTGCAAAGAAGGGACAGAATTATACAGAATGGTGTCGTCTGCGTAGAGGTGGATCAGAGATCACCAGCAGCAAGAGTGACATCATTGATGTATACAGAGAAGAGAGGCGCCTGAGAATTTAACCCTGTGGTACCCCATAAGAGACTGCCAGAGGTCCGGAAACAGGCCCTCCGACTTGACACACTGAACTCTATCTGAGAAGTTGTTGGTGAACCAGAAAGTGACGTTAGCTGATGAAGATATTCTCATAGAACAAAACGTATAAGATCTCCTAAGCCTGTGTTTACCACAGACCTTGTTTTCTGCATTTATCCACCCCCCCAGAAAACAACATCTCCCCAAAGGCTTTGGCCACGAGCCATGGCGTTAATGCCTACAAAAGACTCATCACTATTGCTCTCTATACCTGTGGGTTTCTACCGTATGTTTCACATCCCACAAGTGTGGCACAACATGACCTGAATGAATGAATGCTTTCACATTTTATTTTTTTTTATTTTTTTACCTTTATATACTAGGCAAGTCAGTAAAACAAATTCTTATTTCCATTGACGGCCTACCCGGCCAAACCCTAACCCGGCGAAGCTGGGCCAATTGTGCGCCGCCCTATGGGACCCCAATCACAGCCAGTTGTGATACAGCCTGGAATGAACCAGGGCCTGTAGTGATGCCTCTAGCACTGAGATGCAGTGCCTTAGACACTGCGCCACTCTGAGGCATGGGTAAAGGAGGACAGCTCAACTGGTATGTTACTCCGTTGAAACAACCCAGCTTCACATGCTGTGGCTGTCCATTCATGTTTCAGTAACCCGTTGACCGCTGTCACTTTGTATCCGCCCAACAACTTGTCTGCTAACCATGAGGACATTTGCGAACAGTGAAGAGCAGTGTGGCTTTTCTGCTACTGGGTGCACCAACACACATGAACCGCATACTAAGGATGATCTAACACTGGGAGTTTTGAGAGATGCGAGAGGTGTTAAGGATTGAGATCAAACCCCTGACTGACTGATTGAAGGAGGGAGTAGGTGTTGAAGGATTGATCAAACCTTGATGGACTTTTGAGTGGATAGTAGTGTGAAGGATTGGATCAACCAACCTGATTGTCTGTTAGGGAGTGATGGAGTAGAGTTTGAAAGGATATTGAGTCATCAAGGAACCCTGACTGAGGACTGTTTGTTTTTCTCTCTCTTCCAGCCGTATCATCGCAATCTGGTAAGATAGCATACCTTTTATGACATGTTGAAGAATAGCAGCTGCATTTTTGAATTACATTGAATGTATTCTGACTATGTCTGCCCAGTTCTGCAGTGAGAGTTGCATAAACATTTGGGTATTATGGAAACAGTGCTACATCACTGTGACTGTCTTACAATGGATCTGCGCTTTAAATCCTTGTCGTACAAGGGCATGTTGCTTTATTTATGAGCCTAGTAAGAACATTCCAGAGAGTCTGAACGTCCCCTATCAGTGAAGGATATGAACACCTGGGAAAGAGACAGATTTTTCCTCAAAAACCTACAGTACTTTCAAACATTGTCTCTTCTATCAGATCATAGCAACTGGTGGGTAGTGGAGTTTGTAGTGTTTGTTTAGCAAGACACAGATTACCCTCTAAATATGTCTAGGTTTGCCAGACATTTCCTGGAGTAGGTGAAATAGAAAGCCTTCGACACCAGAGGAGGCTGGGGGAGGAGCTAGGAGAGGACATGCTCATTGTAATGGCTGGAATGGAATCCATGGAACAGAGTCAAACATGGTTTCCATTAGTTTGATGTGTATGATACCATTCCATTCCAGTCATTACAATGTCCTCCTATATCACCTCCCACCAGCCTCCTCTGACACAATTGTATGTGTTGGATAATGAGAAGGAGAGGGAGAACAGGGACGGAAATGATGCGTGGATTGTGACATCACAGAAACATGCTAGAGGCAATAGACTATGCTGTTCTATAATACAGCAACAACTAACCATGACTTGTGGTAGTCATTACACGCAAAGCATTGCGCATGGCATGGCCTTCATCTGTGAGCTGTGCTGCTGCTGGACGCCAAATGAGGTGTAGCAAAGATCCATTACAGTTGTCGCAGGGGTGGGCAACTCCAGTCCTCAGGAGCCTGATTGGTGTCAGACTTTTTCTCCATCCCTAGCAAACACAGCTGATTAATCAAATTGCATTCTAAACTGAAGATCACGATTAAGTGATTATTGGAGTCAGGTGTGTTAGCTGGGGCTGGGGCAAAGCTGTGGCACCAATTAGGCCCCGAGGACTGGAGTTGCCCCCACCTGAATGCATACAGTACATCACCTGTGGAGCTGTATTCCCTTGATGCAATTAAGCAATTCATGTCTTCCAACAATATCTGGTTGGCTAAATGTAGCATTGTAGTAACTGACTTTTTCACATAACTCAAGACACCATAGCATTACACTCAAATAGCTGTGTCAAATCAGTTTAAAAGCCTTATTTTCTCTGTCTGTGATCTGACCTAAGAGCCCGGTAGTAACCTTTCAATGTTGCTAGGGAGATGTAGATCCTGCTGGTTTAATTTCTCCAGAGTTCAAAGCAGACCATGTGATGTCTGTGTCTGTCTGTCTCTCTTTAGCAAGGATCACCTAATCCAGCCAGGGGATGTCACTCCCTCTTTTTGTTTCTGTTAGCCCATGTCTTTATGTAGCTTGGCTAATTTTCGCAGGCACATTATAATAGAACACTTTAAAGTCAGCTTAAAAAGGTGGGCACTATAAGTCTATCCTTCTTTTCAATGACCGTTTAAATAGATTAGAATAAGTCTCAGATACATGTTAGAGGTGTATAGGCGGTAAAAGTGTAAGTTATCATTTTGAGTTATGGTAGGAAGTCTTCCTCCGCCACGGTATAGGAGTAGATAACTGCATCGCATTCCATTTCCTGGGCCTTTGAGAGCATTAGTCACATGGTTGTGCCCCACAGCTAGCAGCTTTATGGTAGTATTACCATTTCTGTCATCTGCCACCTATTGGAATCTGACACTACACATCCTGCCTTGCAGCTCTGAGCTGAGGTGTGTAATGGAGGTACTGTATGTCTGCACCACGGGACAGAAAGTTGTTGTTTCTGCAAATTGTCTTTGCATTCTGACAAAAAAAATGTGATGGAGTAAGTCTGTTTGGTGCTGGAGAGGGCAGGAATTTGAGATAGGGTAGAGTGTAAGGAAGGTCGACTGAAGGCTTTGGTTGTCTGAGCCCTTTCACTTTCACAGGACAATAAACTTTAACTGGACAATAAAACAATGTGCTGACTTTTGGGAAAACTGATGTGCAGTATTGGATTTACATTAAGCTGCGTTGCCTGTTTCCAAAATGGGCTTCTATAAAGTCCATACCTCATGTATATCAACACTTATTCTAAATACAAAATACTTGACATTTAGAATCAGTTGAAACCTTGATTTGATTTTAGTAATCTGGTTCCAATTATTCCCAGTAATTATTCCCAGGATTTGCTCAGTGTGTGTGCGTGTTGTGGTGTGCGTCGGGTAGAACGGACGATAGTTAAAACGATATAGCGACGGGTTATGATCGTGCAATTAATGTGCTGCGGGGGTCTCTGCTGGATCATATCTATGGCGGCGCAGTCGGAGTCAAATCATCATCAGTGGACCAGACGAGGGCTATGGCCTGAGTAGCGTGAGCCTAGTAAGGCACATACCTTACGTGCAGGTGCGTCTGACCTGGAGGATCGGGAGTGGTACTACTAACATACTACTAGGTCCCTACTGAGGAGGAGTGCTACTCGCCTATACATCCTACTGGTCTGAGACCTGACGAGGACTGGGGGCAAGTGGTATGCTATAACTTCGCCACACTACTGAGTCTGACCTGGAGGCATGGGGAAGTGGTACTTACTATACATACCTGACTGGTCTGACTGAGGGATTGGAGTGTACTGAGCTATAAGCTTAACTGTGGAGAACTGAAGGATGGAGTGGATACTACTATAAAACACTGAGGTGTCCGACCTGCGACGATGGGCTGAAGTTGGTACTGGCTATAGACGGATAACTCTACTCGGGTCATGCATGGAGGAATGGGAGTGGTACTGCATACATCACTAGCTCAGGTTCTGACTGGAATGGATGGGAGTGGTACTGCGTAGTAGGATACTACTGGTCTGACTGGGGATGGGGAGCTGGTCACGTGACGGGGATATACACACTGACTCGTAGGTGTCTGACTAGCGAGGTGATGGGAGGATAGGGTACGTATACATAGGCTATCTGGTGCTAGTACCGCCACTGCGAGCGAGGAGGATGGGAGGATGCGTACTGGCTTATAGCATACTACTGGTGCTGAACTGTGAGGATGGAGAGTGGTACTAAGCTATACATACTCTAACGAGTCCTGACTGGGAGATCGGAGTGCGTACTGCTATACATACTGGAACTGGTGCTGACTGGCGGATGGAGTGGTACCTTGCCGCTATACATAACTACTGCTGGTATCTGACTGGGGGGAATGGAGTGGTACTGCTACTAACATACTAACTTGGTCTCGACTGGGGATGGGAGTTGGTAAGCTGGCTATAGCCTACTACGGCTCTACTGGAGTGATGGTCTGCTATAGCATACTACGTCTGACGGGGGACAGGGAGTGTGTACTTGCGGCAACAGTAGCTACGTTGGTCTGACTGGGGATCGGAGTGGTACGGTCCTAATCTGATCAGTATCTACTGGTTACTGACTGGGGGCATGGAAGTGGTACTGTGCCCTGCATACGCGCATCCACTCTCTGGTTCTGACTGCGGAGGTGGGGAGTGGGTACTCATCTTATATCATACTAGGTCTAGGTCTTGACTGGGAGGAAGGGAGTGGTCACTCAGCTCACTGATGACTACTGTGCGCTACTGAGGTGGGAGTTGGGACTGCATACACTAGCGGGCTGATGGGATGGGAGTGGCTGTGACTCGTTGCATAAGACATACTACTCGGCTTGACTGGGGGGATGAGGTGCGGAGGTACTAAGCAATACAAGGCGATTGGCCAGATCTAGAAGTGTAAAGTCCCACATGCAGGGCGACACCCTCAGACCTGGTCCATGGACCTGGAGGAGGGGAGGAGGCTACTACGTATTGACATACTCACTGGTCTGACTGGGGATCGGAGTGGAACCTGCAATTACATACTTACTGGTGGCTGACCTGCAGGATGAGGGAATGGTACTGCGTATAAGGCAATCACACTACTACGTCCTGACGGGGGATAGGGGACCGGTGGTACTCGCTATAACCAGATTACTACTGGGTGACTGACTGGGGGACCTGGAGTGGTCACTCGGCTATACTGCGGCACGATACTAGCTTTGGGTCTGGACTGGAGGCACTGTGAGGTGGGTACGTCTATACATAACTCTAAACTTATGGTGGCTGACTGCGGGAATTGGGAGCTGGTACTTGGCGAACGGCGCGCGAACACTAGCTATCGTGGTCTGAACCTGGAGGGGTATGTGGGCGAGTGGTATCGACTAACATTCACTGAAACTCTACAGTAGGTCCTGACTGGGGGATGGGGGTTGGTACATAGCTTGAGCACAGCTACTAGGTCCTGGAGCTGCGGAGGATGCGATGTGTACTAACTATATATCCATACTACTTTGTCCTGGACTAGGGGGATTGGGCACGGTTACTGTGGGTCGTATACAATATCTACTGGTCTGACTGGGAGGACTGGGAGTGGTACTACTATACACTAGCAGCGGTCTGACGCTGGGGGATGGAGTTGGTACTTAGCTAAAAGCATACTACTGTCGGTGTGACTGGGGGATGGGAGTGGTTACTCTCATAAAGACATACTACTGTCATGAACTGCGGAAATGGGAGTCGGTACCACTAGTATACATACTAATGGTCTGACGGGTGATGGGAGTGGTCACGACTACACATACTACTGGGTCTGACTGGGGATGGGAGTGGTACTGCGAGCTATACAATAACTCGACTGTCGACGTGGGGATCGGGAGGTGGTACTATTGGCATAGTGCTGGTCTGTTTCCACTCAGCCACTTGACT
>NC_036844.1:31921225-31927419 GCF_002910315.2 Salvelinus sp. IW2-2015
TAAATACTTAATAAATAGAAATACTTTATTGAGGGATAAATGTCCTTCATACAATTGTGATGTGTTATTTTAAGATTATTGTACTAACTTTAAGTCGCTCTGGATAATGACTAAAATGTAAACATTTATTTAAATGTACCCTCATTATGGTGACTATGAGTGGTATGGGAGGAGTCAGCAGTATGGGAGGAGTCAGCGGTCTGATAGAGGCTCTGTATTGACTATACCTACTACATCCAGGACTGTGTTTCTTTGTTAAACTAGCAATTATTTGTTCAGAGARGTATTCAAATCTAGTTTGATTTTGGTTTGTTTCTTATTTACACACTKCCTGTCCTGTGCGTTAAAATATATTTTTTAAATGTGGGACGGTTTTGATTATCCTAATTATTTGATATTGCTGTTAGCCTGTCACAGTGAGTGGGAACTCTTTTATGTGTGTTACTTCACCATCAGAGAATGCAGGGTGTGTGGTTGGGACCTGTCAGATACAGATATGCATGTCTTTGTTTATCCCACCTGGAGAGAGAGAGCTGATATCATGCTCATTGGGATCATGTGTGCCATCATTACGGGCTGGAGAAGTTCATCAACTGATATTAAAGTAACAGTATAATTTACCCAAATTGGAAGATTACCAAATCAAATGGATACCAAGTCTGTTTTTTTGCTCTGTCAGTGAAGCTAATGCTAAACTGTAGCTAAGTAAATATATCCACTTTCATACACTGAAACACACACACACACACACACACACACACAACAAAAGTTAATGACCCAGACCTCAGACTCCGTTCATAATCCCACGTTGTCTAATGGCTTTGCAGTCAGCTTGAGGGAGCATATGGTGTCCTTGACATGGCCTTGGCATTAGAGAGAAGAAGAAAGGAAGCGAGAAGAAGAGTGACAGGCAGGTTTCTATCATCATCCTGCACTCTCAGCAGTCACAGGCGCGTGCACACACACGTTATTTCTAAAACAGTATTTTTTACTTGTGAGTTTAGGTATGCAACTCGCCCTTAATTGGTGAAATGTCCTCTTCTCGCTGATTGTGGAAAGGGTCTGCATAGTTCAACATCACTGCAGTCGTGCAATCTGATGTGTAAGAATGCAGATAGCGGAGTATCTTTCTTTTATGTCTTTTTACAAATGTTTAGTTTAAGTCTTCTTTCAATATTGCCCACATCCTGTTAAACCACGTTCAGGTAACTCAAACCTCCATCCTGTTAAACCACGTAGAGCTAACTCAAACCTCCATCCTGTTAAACCACGTAGAGGTAACTTCAAAACACTCTCCATCCTGTTATAACGTTAGAGCTTACTCAAACCTCCATCCTGTTAAACCACGTAGAGCTAACTCAAACCTCCCATCCTGTTAAACACGTAGAGCTAACTCAAACCTCCATCCTGTTAAAACCACGTAGAAGCTAACTCAAACTCCCATCCTGTTAAACCACGTAGAGCTAACTCAAACCTCCATCCTGTTAAACCACGTAGAGCTAAACTCAAACCTCCATCCTGTTAAATACGTAGAGCTAACTCAAACCTCCATCTCTGTAAAACCGTAGACTAACTCAAACCTCCATCCTGTTAACCACGTAGAGCCTAACTCAAACGTCCATCCTGTTAAACCACGGTAGAGCTACCTCAAACCTCAATCCTGTTAAAACCAGTAGAGCTAACTCAAACTCCATCCTGTTAAACCACGTATGAGCTAACGTCAACCTCCATCCTGTTAAACCACGTAGAGCCTAACTCAAACCTCCATCCTTGTTAAACCACGTAGAGCTAACTCAAACCTCCATCCTGTTAAAGCATGCGTAGAGCTAACTCAACGCTCCATCCTGTTAAGCCACTGTAGAGCTAATCAAACCTCCATCCTCCATCTCAACCCCTGAGAGGGCTTTTTCCTACTCCATCATTTCATCTTCTTCAGCATATTTCAACTAACACCATCTACAAAAGAAAAATTACCAACATGTTGGTGCGATTCAGCTGCTATATGTGTTTGCGTGGGCTGGAAGGGATCTCTCATTTGACCTACGAGTGCATTTGTGTAGGGTACATTTTCAAGGCTTTGCTCATCTCCGTCATTGTTGAAGTGTCTCTTTTTTCTCTCCTAGTGGTGAAAGTCTCAGTGGGATCAGATGGTGGGGATGGACTCTAAAATGAGCACAATGAGACTTCCTCACAGTGGGGTTCAGGAGACCCTGAGGTTCACTCCCATGTGGATGTTATAAATTAGGAAGGCATGCTTCGCTAGATACTGTAACGAGGGTGTTGCTACAGTTTGGGTTACCGTGATAGTAACTGTTTCCTGTTTGCCAGATTATGTACAGATGTATTGTGTAATATCTGGTTGTTTAAGTTTTGTATGGTGGACACTCAAATCAGCTTGTCACGATGGCCGAGATTTACCTGTTCTGTCTGAGCTAGAGTGCCTACAATTGTTTTCAACAAGGGAAGATGACACTGTGATTTTTGGAAATCCTACCCTTTTGTCGTGCGTGGTCCACGTCTCAGAGTGCGTATCTTTTATATCCTTAAGAAGAGGCTGTCTGTGCTAGCCAGCCCGGCTGAGCCGTCAATCTCATATGTGTGGCTGATAGAAGATAACTCAAGTAATAACTAAAAGTATGATAATACATAGATAGGAAGCAAGATATTTATCCGCTGTAGAATATTTTCCTCATTGTTCACTGTGAAAATGTAGTTGACATATTGAAGTCGTTGTTTTTACTCTCTTTCTCAGCATTGCAACATTAAAGGTTGTGCTAGAATATGATGTCAAAACATCATCTCCTTCCATTTAATGGTGTCTGTCCTCATGGGATGAGAAGGCACATTATACACCTGAATGAGGAAAGCACAGCAGTTCCCTTGAGACTGACAGTCAGTGGAAGACAATGGAACTATCCTGTAGCTCTTTTCCCATTTCATATTGTGTGAATTAGATGTATGACCTCCATCCTGCCCCCAGCGCCTTCCACCAGGTGTACYTGACCGTCTTTGTGGGTTGTCACGGCGTCCAGCTGGATGTATAGATATCAGTGCAGGTGTTTCAGGTGTTAAAGGCTGCCTCTCTCTCTTACCAGTAATGTGAGGAGACTCCAAGATGATTGACAGTATTGAGATGCAGCATACCCTAGCCTTCGGCAATATGGGAAAACAAATTACTATATTCCTCACTCTATTTAAACGTTTTTCTGAGTTGTCTGCGCTGTTGTATGCCCTCTCTCCCTGTTGTCATGTGAGATTCCAGTCAGCTCCCCCAGATCGGGATTGTGAGAGCTGTCTCAGAGGAACACAGCTGTGTCTGTCATGCAATGCCATGCACTTTAGGGACCAGCCACATTATATCAGGCCCGAGCACTGACGGAGACACTGCACAGAGACAGATCTGTTGGGCCGCTGGCCTCCGCACATGATGGAACTTACCTGGAGGAAGAGGGGGGCTATTGCACAGTACAGTGGATTCTCATGGTGATACAATATCATCAATATCAGCAGTTTATTTACTGTTTGGGGAATAAACAGATGACTTGAACTGGCGTGAACTGTCTTGAATGAGCTTCTGTAAAGTAGGCTGAGTTACAAATCTGGATAGGGAAAGGAGTTCAGTCTCAGGGATTCCCTGGCCACATACAAAGAGGAGAGGGATGGAGGAGGAGAGTGTACTACTCTCCACTCATGTGTATGAGATCAGTGCACTCGCAGCTGAAAAATATATTTGATGTTCTGCTGACTTTTTGTTTGTTGATAGACATACCTGCTCCGTACTGCCGTGAGCTCATGTTGCCAGTGTAAGACCACTGGGGTTGAAAGGCCGCCCGTAGACACATAAGCTGTGTGGATTGCACAGTAGACCTGAAGAGATTCCACCCGTAGACACATAAGCTGTGTGGCTCGCACAGTAGACCTGAAGAGATTCCACCCGTAGACACATAAGCTGTGTGGATTGTGGAATCGTACAGTAGATACTCGAAGAGATTCCACCCGTTAGACAGATAAAGCTGTGTGGATCGCACAGTAGACCTGACGAGATTCACACCCGGTAGACACATAAGCTGTGTGACTCGTAACAGTACCTGAGGAGATTCCACCGTAGACAATAAGCTGTTGTGGATCGCACAGTAGACCTGAAAGAATTGATTCCACCCCCGTAGAACATAAAGCTGTGTGGATCGCAACATAGACCGCAAGAATTCCACCCGTAGACACCATAACTGTGTGATTATACAGTAGACCGTTGAAAGGGGATTCCACCCGTAGACACAATAAGCTGTGTGGATCGTACAGTAGAACTGAAGAGATTCCACCCGTAGACAGATAAGCTGTGTTGATCGCACAGTAGACCTGACGAGATCCACCGTAGGACAGATAAGCTGTGGTGATCGCAACAGTAGACCTGAAGAGGTTCCACCCGTAGACACATAAACTTGTGTGGATTGCTACAGTAGACCTGAAGAGATTCCACCCGTAGACACATAAGCTTGTGGATCTTACAGTAGAACTGAAGAGATTCCACCCGTAGACAGATAGCTCTGTGGACGATCACAGCAGATCCTGACGAAGATTCCACCCGTAGACAATAAGCTGTGTGGATCCACATAGACCTGAAGAGATTCACCCGTAGACACATAAGCTGTGTGGATCGCACAGTAGAACTGAAGAGATTTCCACCCTTAGACACATAAGCTGTGTGGATCGCACAGTAGACTGAAGAAGTTCCACCCGTAGACACATATGTGGATTGTACAGTAGAACTGAAGAGATTCCACCCGTTGACACAAACTCTGTGGATTGTACAGTAGAACTGAAGGAATTCCATTAGGATTATGTGTGTGGGAGTATCTTCACACAGCTCCTGTCTTTATTATATGATATTGTGTTCCTAAAATAAGACAATGTAATTATATACTTTCTAAGAGATTTCTCATTATCTTGCTCTCTCTCTCTCTATCGTCTCTGTCTCTATCGTCTCTCTCTCTCYTCTCGATCATCTCTCTCTCTATCGCCTCTCTCTATTACAGGTTTTTGCATTGTCATTATGGGAAAGGAACGGGGGGAGATACCTAGTCAGTTGTACGACTGAATTCAGCTGAATCAGATGTGCGGGGTCCTTCCTAAATCGACGTCAACATCATATGGCTATTATGTGTAGATTGATGAGGGGGAAGAAAACAAACATTTAATCCATTTTAGAATAAGGCTGCAACGCAACAAAATGTGGAATAAGTCAAGGGGTCTGAACAAATGCCCTGTATAGGGCCTGTTTCCTGTGCCTAGATGAAGTCTAGTCTCCTATGGTATTTCTTTCTCTATATCGTCTCTCTCTATCGTCTCTTCCTCTGTCGTCTCTATCGTCTCTCTCATCTATCTCCCTCCCTCCATCTCTCACACTCTCTCTATGTCCGTCTATCTCCCTCCCTCCCTCTCTCACACTCTCTCGCTCTATGTCCGTCTCTCTCTCTATCGTCTCTCTCGCTCTCTCTCTCTCTCTATCGTCTCTCTCTTTCGTCTCTATCGTCTCTCTCTCAATCGCCTCTCTCTCGCTATCGTCTATCTCTATTCTCTCTCTCTCTCTATCGTCTCTCTCTTTCTATCGTCTCTCACTTAAATTCAATTCAAGGGGCTTTATTGGCATGGGAAAAATATGTTAACATTGCCAAAGCAAGTGAAGTAGATAATATACAAAAGTGAAATAAACAATAAAAATGAACTGTGAACATTACACTCACAGAAGTTCCATAAAGTGGTGCATGCTGGGAGTTGTATGAGCGAGTGTTGTCTGGAGTTAGATCGCCTGTTTTTCCCTACTTGTTTTACTTTTCTTGGTGGTTTTGCTTTTTCTATGCATGATTACGGTGATGATTTATTTTATTTATTTGTTGTGTGTTTTTCTTGTCSGAATTGCCCTGGCTTTGGCAGGGATGACGACCCACATGGGGACGCCATCTCTGTRACTTCGGCACTGCTTTAGGTGTGTTACTGAAGCTACTGTCACTATGGAGTTTCTGGTTGCCGTAGGAGAGAASGTAGGATATGAGAATGTTGCTTATGCATCGCGGATGAATAAAACGGGGGTGGTTTTTCTTCAAGAAGAGCGTCTTGTTGATCGTATGGTTGAGTATGGTGTACTTCTTAAAGAAGAGCGTCTTGTTGATCGTATGGTTGAGCATGGTGTACTTCTT
>NC_036844.1:31927960-31928911 GCF_002910315.2 Salvelinus sp. IW2-2015
GTCTTGTTGATCGTATGGTTGAGCATGGTGTACTTCTTAAAGAAGAGCGTCTTGTTGATTGGATGGTTGAGCATGGTGTACTTCTTAAAGCAGAGTGTCTTGTTGATTGGATGGTTGAGCATGGTGTACTTCTTAAAGGTGTACTTCTTATGTTTATTCAAGTTACGCCGCTTTTTTCTACGTCAGCAAGGGTAATGATTTAGAATGTGCCGCCGTTTAATGAGCTATTGGAGTGCGAATTTTTGCGGTTTGGGAAGTTTGCAAGTTCAATTAAGATTGTCCCGTTGGGTTGCAAACACCCGGCMRTGAAACAGGTTATGTCGTTTCGGCCACAGGTGTTTATGTTTTTGGACTCACTGGAGCAGACTTAGGAGTTATCGTTTAAAGTCAAGTATGACAACAGACTGTATATGGCTTATGCTAGTACGGGTAGTCAACKGTGTTTTGAGTGTGGGGATGTTGGCCAAAAGCGACATGCTTGCCCGAAAAGGGACAAGGCGGAGGGAAGGGCGTAGGTGATCCTCGAGGACTAGCCACCCCTCATAGCCTGGTTCCTTTCTAGGTTTCTTCCTAGGTTTTGGCTTTCTAGGGAGTTTTTCCTAGCCACCGTGCTTCTTCACCTGCATTGCTTGCTGTTTGGTGTTTTAGGCWGGGTTTCTGTACAGCACTTTGAGATATCAGCTGATGTAAGAAGGGCTATATAAATACATTTGATTTGATTTGGGCCCACTGACGTAGCGAGAGGTGAGCCGACGGGGGTAGAACAGACCTGCCAGGGCCCAGGTCTGGCACTACTGCTCWAGCAGGTCCAGGCTCTGATGTAGGCCATGTGCTGTAGGCCATAGTCTCTCTCTCTATCTTCTCTCTCTATCGTATCTCTATAGTCTCTCTCTCTGTCGTCTCTCTCTCTGTCGTATCTCTATAGTCTCTCTCTCTGTCGTCTCTCTCTCT
>NC_036844.1:31929611-31978970 GCF_002910315.2 Salvelinus sp. IW2-2015
TCTCTCTCTCTGTCATCTCTCTATAGTCTCTCTCTCTGTCGTACCTCTATCGTCTCTCTCTCTCTGTCGTCTCTCTCTCTGTCGTCTATCTGTAGTCTCTCTCTCTGTCGTATCTCTATAGTCTCTCTCTCTCTGTCGTATCTCTATAGTCTCTCTCTCTCTGTCGTCTCTCTATAGTATCTCTCTCTGCCGTCTCTCTCTATCGTCTCTCTGTCTATCATCTCTCTGTCTATCGTCTCTCTCTCTATTGTCTCTCTATCGTCTCGATCTCTCTCGTCTCTCTCTCTATCGCCTCTCTCTATCGTCTCTCTATCATCTCTCTCTCTATCGTCTCTATCATCTCTCTATATCTTCTCTCTGTCTATTGTCTCTCTGTCTATTGTCTCTCTCTCTCTATTGTCTCTCTATCGTCTCTCTCTCTATCGTCTCTCTTTTGTCTCTCTCTATTGTCTCTCTCTATTGTCTCTCTCTCTCTCTATCGTCTCTGTGTCTATCGTTTCTCTATTGTATCTCTCTCTATTGTCTCTTTCTCTATCGTCTCTCTCATCTCTCTCTCTCCCCTCTATCGTCTCTCTCTCCCTGTATCGTCTCTCTCTCTCCATTGTCTCTATCATCTATCTATTGTCTATCTTCTCTCTCGTCTCTCTATTGTCTCTCTCCCTCTCTGTTGTCTCTCTCTATCCTCTCTCGTCTCTCTATCGTCTCTCTCCCTCTCGTCTCTATCGTCTCTCTCCCTCTTGTCTCTCTATCCTCTTTCTATCGTCTCTCTCTATTGTCTCTCACTCCCTATTGTCTCTCTCTCTAGATCGTCGCTCTCTGTCTATCGTCTCTCTCTATCCTCTATCGTCTCTCTCTATCCTCTATCGTCTCTCTCTATCCTCTATCGTATCTCTCTCTCTATCGTCTCTCTTTCTCTATAGTCTCTCTCTTTCTCTATCGTCTCTCTCTCTTTCTCTATCGTCTCTCTCTCTGTCGACTCTCTCTCTATATCATATCTCTCTATCTTGTCTCTCTCTATCGTCTCTTTCTCTATCTTGTCTCTCTCTATTGTCTCTTTCTCTCTCTTGTCTCTCTATCCTCTCTCTCTATTGTCTCTCTCTGTCGTCTTTCTCTCTCTCAAAGGACTGTGTAGGAGGGGATATAGACAGACACAGACTGAAAGGGAGGGAGGGGTGTAGGGGGATAGAGAGCGGGGGGAGGGGGACGGTAGTGAGACAGAATGATGAATTGTAGCAGAGGCCACCCATGCGTAGTTGTCTGTGGTACTGTTCCTCAGATGCTGTGTAGTGCTAATTAAATTCCTCTTGTCACATGGGGTCACCAGACTTTAGCAGGCGACAAGTAGGATGGGAGACGGAGATAGAAGTACGATCCTTACAACGTGTCAAATGAGAAGACCGACGAGAGCCAGAGAAGGCTAATCCGAAGACAAAAGTTGTTGCCTTGGACTATGTTCTGATAGATATAGATGAAGGCTTGTATGTGGATGCCAACTGTCGTGTCTTTGGCATCATTAAAACTGAAGASTTATTTATCAAATAACTCTCTGTTGTTATTATTACGCGATTAAACTGATTAATCATGTAACTGTAATTAACTAGGAAGTCGGGGCACCAAGGAAAATATTCAGATTACAAAGTTATACTTTTCCTAATATAACTTTCAGATATTTTAATATCTGATCACTTAGTCTTCTGAWTAATTKATTATTATTTACCTCACGTTAGTCTCATTCCAAACGTCGTAAATTGTTGGTTATCTGCACGAACCCAGTCTTCACTATGAGTCATCCATACATCAATTGTCTTAAAATCATTTATTTACTAACTAAGTAATTCACAGAAATGCATCACACAAACATTGTAGGGGGATGTGCACTAGTGGGCTAAACCGGTATGGCGGCTTGTTAGACAGAGTGATAATTATAACAATTGAAATGCTAATCCTTTGCACATGAACGCTCACTCATTAGGCAACAATTGCAATCAACATATATACACTGCTCAAAAAAATAAAGGGAACACTTAAACAACACAATGTAACTCCAAGTCAATCACACTTCTGTGAAATCAAACTGTCCACTTAGGAAGCAACACTGATTGACAATAAATTTCACATGCTGTTGGTCAAATGGAATAGACAAAAGGTGGAAATTATAGGCAATTAGCAAGACACCCCCAAAAAAGGAGTGATTCTGCAGGTGGTGACCACAGACAACTTCTCAGTTCCTATGCTTCCTGGTTGATGTTTTGGTCACTTTTGAATGCTGGCGGTGCTCTCACTCTAGTGGTAGCATGAGACGGAGTCTACAACCCACACAAGTGGCTCAGGTAGTGCAGTTCATCCCAGGATGGCACATCAAATGCGAGCTGTGGCAAAAAGTTTGCGTGTTCTGTCAGCGTAGTGTCCAGAGCATGGAGGCCGCTACCAGGAGACAGGCCAGTACATCAGGAGACGTGGAGGAGGCCGTAGGAGGCAACAACCCAGCACAGGACCGCTACCTCCGCCTTTGTGCAAGGAGGTGCACTGCCAGAGCCCTGCAAAAATGACCTTCCAGCGGCCATTCGGAACATAGAAAAGGGCTGTCTCATGAAGCCAGGTCCTGTCTGGGCCCCTGGGTGCGTGCCAATGACTTAGTGAAACTTTTTAGGGAATTGGAGTTTCCTTCATTAAACAGTCCAAAATCACATTACACAATTTCACAAACAGTATCATCCTCACACATTCATCTTATACAACAATTAGATGTAAGCCTCATAACTGAGGCTATTATATAAACAGCGTTATGGTAATATGGCCGTATTGTCTCCCATGAGTTTCACAAAATTGTACCAAACGGACCAGTTCGTAGCTGGATTCATCACCAATCTTTTATACCTTCTCCAGAACATAAATGTTGTTCGGTTCTCCAGTTCTGTGAAGTGGAAGAAATTCCTTTGTTCTCTCTATGAAAACTCACTCTCTCTCTATACTGTGGCCATGAGGAGATAATCTCCTCCAGGAATTTACGACCTCTCTGACCACAGCAGCCTGGTTGTAGGAGACGGAGAGAGGGGGATGTGCTCGCTGTACCCAAAGAGGGCAACGTCATGACACAATCTTAAGACGTTATTCACTTTCGTGGTAGAGAGACATTAAGACAATGAGCAGCTCTCATTTTCATTGCGCTGTGTAGTAGTTAAATGTGGGTTCAGCTTTGCTGTAAATAGCAGCAGCAGTTGACTGAATCATACATTAGATCTGAAGAAGAGCGTTACCTGGGAGTTAGACTATTCAAGGTAAGAGCTGGCCTCCGCTTGATTGAATCCTGCACAAATCATCTAGATTCTAAATGACATTCGTAGGCTTCATGCTTGATGGATTCTCTCAAGTGATCAAATTAATGTAATTTTCCACTTGATAGTCTGTAGGACATCCACGTGCAGGAATGTTTTACATTTCATCAGATGGTGAATTTGAAAAGCAACATTGCATCTGATTGCACCCAACCATAACTTGATAGGATATGCTCCCGAGTGACGCAGCAGTCTAAGACACTGCATCTCAGTGCTAGAGGCGTCACTACAGACCCTGGTTCGATCCCGGGCTGTATCACAACCGTCCGTGATCTGGAGTCCCATAGGGCGGCGCACAATTGGCCCAGCYTTGTCCGGGTTAGATATATCCCTAGACATCTGTAGGACCCAGGAAGGTGATAGTGCTGCCGTGTGTGTCAGATGCATCATTAATATCTCATCCCCGTTGTCCATGGAAAAGCTACAGTAGTCAGTTCTCCCCTGAAGGAAATTCAAGGAATTTAATAAGAACTTTTAAACATGTGTAAGGAAAATGTTTGGCAGATATTATGGTGATATGATGGTGATGATATCTTCGTTGAGTGGTTCTTTGATATGTTCACCCATCCATTTTTGTGTCATAATTGGGAGAAATATACATAAAAAATATATATATATATATATTATTAACCTGTAATTACAGTATTCAAAGCTCCATTTCTTTTCTTTTTTTTTTGTTGTTGAAAACTCTGTTTATTAAGTTTTACACACACAGACAAGACAAAGCAATATAAATAATATACTCAACTAGAAAAAATACAAATAATACATTAAAAGAAAAAAAAAAGAGCTTTAATTTCAAGAAGCTTGAACAGTACAATGTATGTTTTACATTGTTATAATGTTGTATTGACTCCTGCTGCCTTCTTGGCCAGGTTCTCCCTTGTTAGTCTTTCACTGCAGTTGGCTAAATCAGGGTCTCACATATTGATTCTTGGTAGTCTTAAACAAATCTACTTGGAAACAAAAGTATACACCTCACACACATGGTTATGAGTTTAAAAAAGAAGACACTCGTACCATGCCAATATTACACGTTATATACATCACAGAAGACTGAAATATAACAAAACTGTTTGACAGTTTAATACACTTTATTAATTATGAAAAGTATTAGGGCTACATAGTCTCAGTGGGACTTTCCTGATTAACTTCTCTGGGGCAGGTGGGACGCAAACGTCCCACCGGCCAATAGCCAGGGAAAATACAGCGCGCCATATTCAAATAACATGATATAAAAATCTAACTTTCATTAAATCACACATGTAAGATACCAAATTAAAGCTACACTCGTTGTGAAATCCGCCAACATGTCAGATTTCAAAAAAGCTTTTCGGCGAAAGCATAAGCAGCTATTATCTGATATAGCACAACATCAACAAAGAGAATAGCATAATTCAACACTGCAGCATGACACAAAACGCAGTAAAATAAAATATAAATCATGCCTTTTGACGAAAATCTTCTTGTTGCACTCCAATATGTCCCATATAAACATCACAAATGTCCTTTTGTTTCGATTAATTCCGTCGGATATATATCCAAAATGTCAATTTATTTGGACCGTTTCATCCAGAAAAACACAGCTTCCAACTTTCGCCAATCACTACAAAATATATCAAAAGTTACATGTAAACTTTACCAAAACATTTCAAACTACTTTGGTAATACAACGTAGTATTTTTAAATGTTAATAATCGATCAATTTGAAGACGGATGATCTGTTCAATACAAAAAGACAACAAACTAACGCAACTTTTTTCGTAACGTGACTCTCTCAAAAATTACTTCATGTGACCCTCATTTACGATAGCCCTACTTCTTCACTACACAAAGGAATAACCTCAACCGATTTCACAGGTCTGGTGACATCCAGTGGAAGCGGTAGGAACTGCAAGCAAGTCCATTAGAAATCTGGTGTCTCTAAAAAAAACGAATTGAAAAGACAGTGACATCAAAAAATACAAATTCTGAAGGTTTGTCTTCAGGGTTTTGCCTGCTACATAAATTCTGTATTCTCACAGACATGATTTCAAACAGTTTTAAAACTTCAGAGTGTTTTCTATCCAAATCTACTAATAATATGCATATCTTATATTCTGGTGAGTAGCAAGCAGTTGAATTTTGGCATGTTATTTTTCCGAAAGTAAAATGCTGCCCCTGCCTCAAGAAGTTTTAAAGGTTAATTAAAATGAAAAAAAATAGCTGACGATAACACTAGCTGACAATATCTTAGCTGACGATAACACTAGTCGACGATAAACACTACGAGCTGACGATCTCCCTAGCTGACGATCTCTCTAGCTGACGATCTCTCTAGCTGACGATCTCGCCTAGGCTTGACGGATAACGCTAGATGACGATCTCCGCTAGATGACATCTCGCTAGCTGACGATCTCGCTAGCTGACGATCTTCGCTAGCTGACGACTCTCCTAGCTGACGATAACTCTAGCTGACGCGTACGTAGATGACGATCTCGCTAGCTGACGAATCTCGCTAGCTGACGATCTCCCTAGCTCGACATACTCCCTAGCTGAATCATCTCGCTAGCTGAATGATCTCTCTAGCTGAGATTCTCGACTAGCTGACGATTCTTCTAGCTGAATAATCTCTCTAGCTGAATATCTCTCTAGCTGAATATCTCCCTAGCTGACGATAACGCTAGATGACGATCTCGCAGCTGACGATCTCGCTAGCTGACGATCTCCCTAGGCTGACGATATCTCTAGCTGACGATCTCGCTAGCTGTAACGATCTCGCTAGCTGACGATCTCTGCTAGCTGACGATCTCTTCTAGCCTGACGTATCTTCTCTAGCTGACGATCTCGCTAGCTGACGATCTCGCTAGCTGACGATCTCCCTAGCTGACGATATCTCTAGCTGACGATCTCGCTAGCTGACGATCTCGCTAGCTGACGATCTCGCTAGCTGACGATCTCGCTAGCTGACGATCTCTCTAGCTGACGATCTCTCTAGCTGACGATCTCTCTAGCTGACGATCTCTCTAGCTGACGATCTCCCTAGCTGACGAAAACTCTAGCTGACGATCTCGCTAGATGACGATCTCGCTAGCTGACGATCTCGCTAGCTGACAATCTCGCTAGCTGACAATCTCGCTAGCTGACAATCTCGCTAGCTGAATATCTCGCTAGCTGAATATCTCTCTAGCTGAATATCTCTCTAGCTGAATATCTCTCTAGCTGAATAACTCTCTAGCTGACGATAACGCTAGCTGACGATAACGCTAGATGACGATCTCGCTAGCTGATGATCTCGCTAGCTGACGATAACACTAGCTGACAATATCAATGGTTGTGATAACAATAGCTGATAATAACAATAGCTGTGATAACAATAGCTGATGTTTCAGAAATTATCATTCTTGAACTGCATTGTTGGTTAAGGGCTTGTTAGTTAGCATTTCACGGTAAGGTCTACACCTGCTGTATTCTACGCATGTGACAAATAGCTTTTGATTTTGATTTTGACAGCCTTCTCTCCATCTCTCACCACAGCAAAAGAGGAGTCGGTTGCCACCTACAAAGGCAACGAGTTCTTCAGCTATGACTTATCTCAGATGCCCATCCAGAGCAAACTGGACGAGATCACTCTGTCCTTTCGCACGCTGCAGAGGAACGGCCTCCTTCTCCACACCGGGAAGTCAGCTGACTATGTCAACCTATCCCTGAGGAGCGGTGCTGTGTGGCTGGTCATCAACCTGGGCTCAGGGGCCTTCGAGGCCCTTGTGGAGCCCTCCAACGGCAAGTTCAACGACAATGCCTGGCACGAAGTGCGCATCACACGCAACCTGCGCCAGGTACAGTACTGTACACCCCCTCTCTGTGCTTCTTCCTGCGCTCAGCAGTAGATCTAGCATTATTACAGGAAGATTTTCATTTTCTATTTGAAGAGGGTGTGATAGTAACATTATTTAGCTTCCAGTTGTTGTGAATGCATATCCATCATGGGCATCCAAGGGAGACCAGTTATAATGTCAGTTTGTGATTGAATTATATTCACTGTGTTAATTTATCCCTCAGGACTGAAAAACAAAGATGTTTTAGGCTACCCTTTTCTGATTTAGCCCTCAATTTATCTTTATCAGTCCCATGCCAAACTCCAGTGACTCGTACCCCAAGTGTGAAAGTCTTTAGGGTACGTTGAGTAAATGTGCCTCACATATGCTGTAGTAATCCATTCTTATTCTCTACGGCAGTCGATACACAATCTTGTTCTTTTCAATTCAGTTCAGAGTAAAATGAATCAATGACACATTTTTGTCTGTCTCAACATTTTTTCTCCATAGGTGAAACATGTTGATGCAGTGTGATGTTCCTCCCTGTGTGACTAGTGTTGAGGTGTATATTGTTGTGGCTGAATTGACTTGGAATGTGTTGATTGATTTCTGAGTCAGTCTCATTGAGTCGCCACAGTATAGGCCTACTAGTAACCAATATGATTTGTTCATGTATTGAAGTTGCTTTTATAATTCCATGTTTTTAACATAATATATTTTACTTTACCTTAATGCGTATAATGCTGTCAGTGAATTTATCCTGAGGAAGGATTCTACCAATTTTTACGAGCTAAGGATATAGCTGATGAGTGGTCCATATTTAGCTAGATCAGATCTATCCTCTAGGMTTGAATTATAAAAAAACGTTTATCTTTTAAAGAATACAGTCATGTATTTCACAACACATTTCTGTGCTAGCTTTACACCCTGTCAAGTTTAGTCAGTGCCATGCTCTCCTACTAACCCTGGTCCTGCCTGCTTTCCCCTCCCATGCGTTATTTGTAACTTATTTTGTACATCATGTTTCTGCAACTGTATCTTATGGCAAAAAAAGAGCTTCTGGATATCAGAACAGCGATCACTCACCTCGGATTAGACAAAGATTTCTTTGTCTAAAGACGACGCACAAGACATTCTCCAAATACCCCACAGGACCGACATCCCCGTTATTTACAAGAGGAAGCGACGCAGGTACAGGGGACAAGGAGCCGGATGCCTGGTCAGGACCCGGAGAAGGCGACTGGGAAAGCTGCTGTTACCGTCAATACTACTCGCCAACGTGCAATCATTGGACAATAAATTAGARGAGGTACGATCATGAATATACTATCAACGGGACATCAAAAACTGTAATATCCTATGTTTCATGGAATCGTGGCTGAATGACAACATGGATATTCAGCTAGCGGGATACACGTTGCACCGGCAAGATAGAACAGCACACTCCGGTAAYACGAGGGGGGGCGGTCTGTGCATATTTGTAAACAACAGCTGGTGCACGAAATCTAAGGAAGTCTCTAGATTTTGCTCGCCTGAAGTAGAGTACATTGTGATAAATTGCAGGCCACACTACTTGCCTAGAGAGTTTTCAGCTATACTTTTCGTGGCTGTTTATTTACCACCACAGAAAGATGCTGGCACTGAGACCGCACTCAGTCAGCTGTATAAGGAAATAAACAAACAAGAAACCACTCACCCAGAGGCGGCGCTCCTAGTGGCCGGAGACTTTAATGCAGGGAAACTTAAATCAGTTTTACCAAATCTCTATCAGCATGTTAAATGTGCAACCAGAGGGAAAACAATTCTAGATCACCTGTACTCCACACACAGAGACGCGTACAAAGCTCTCTCTCGCCCTCCATTTGGTAAATCCGACCACAACTCTATCCTCCCGATTCCTGCTTACAAGCAAAAATTAAAGCAGGAAGCACAAGTGACTCGGTCTATAAAAAAGTGGTCAGATGAAGCAGATGCTAAACTACAGGACTGTTTTGCTGTCACAGACTGGAACATGTTCCGGGATTCTTCCGATGGCATTGAGGAGTAGACCACACCGCACCGCTTTCAAGGTGCGGGACTCTAACCCGGAAGCTTACAAGAAATCCCGCTATGCCCTGCGACGAACCATCAAACAGGCAAAGCGTCAATACAGGGCTAAGATTGAATCATACTATACCGGCTCCGACGCTCGTCTTATGTGGCAGGGGTTGCAAACTATTACAGACTACAAAGGGAAGCACAGCTGTGAGCTGCCCAGTGGCACGAGCCTACCAGACGAGCTAAATCACTTCTATGCTCGCTTCGAGGCAAGCAACACTGAGGCATGCATGAGAGCATCAGCTGTTCCGGACGACTGTGTGATCACGTTCTCCATAGCCGACATGAGTAAGACCTTTAAACAGGTCAACATACACAAGGCTGCGGGGCCAGACGGATTACCAGGACGTGTGCTCCGGGCATGTGCTGACCAACTGGCAGGTGTCTTCTCTGACATTTTCAACATGTCCCTGATTGAGTCTGTAATACCAGCATGTTTTAAGCAGACCACCATAGTCCATGTGCCCAAGAACACAAAGGCAACCTGCCTAAATGACTACCAACCCATAGCACTCACGTCTGTAGCCATGAAGTGCTTTGAAAGGCTACTCATGGCTCACATCAACACCATCATCCCAGAAACCCTAGACCCACTCCAATTTGCATACCGCCCCAACAGATCCACAGATGATACAATATCTATTGCACTCCACACTGCCCTTTCCCACCTGGACAAAAGGAACACCTATGTGAGAATGCTATTCATTGACTACAGCTCAGCATTCAACACCATAGTGCCCTCAAAGCTCATCACTAAACTGAGGACTCTGGGACTAAACACCTCCCTCTGCAACTGGATCCTGTACTTCCTGACGGGTCGCCCCCAGGTGGTGAGGGTAGGTAGCAACACATCTGCCACGCTGATCCTCAACACTGGAGCTCCACAGGGGTGCGTGCACAGTGCCCTCCTGTACTCCCTGTTCACCCACGACTGCATGGCCAGGCACGACTCCAACACTGAGTTTGCAGACGACACAGCAGTGGTAGGCCTGATTACAGACAACGACGAGACAGCCTATAGGGAGGAGGTCAGAGACCTGGCCGTGTGGTGCCAGAATAACAACCTATCCCTCAACGTAGCCAAGACTAAGGAGAAGTTTGTGGACTACAGGAAAAGGAGGACCGAGCACCAAGACAGTCGTGAAGAGGGCACGACAAAGCCTATTCCCCCWCAGGAAACAAAAAAAGATTTGGCATGGGTACTGAGATCCTCAAAAGGTTCTACAGCTGCAACATGGAGAGCATCCTGACCTGTTGCATCACTGCCTGTTATGGCAATTGCTCGGCCTCTGACCGCAAGGCACTACAGAGGGTAGTGCGTACGGCCGAGTACATCACTGGGGCTAAGCTGCCTGCCATCCAGGACCTCTACACCAGGTGGTGTCAGAGGAAGGCCCTAAAAATTGTCAAAGACCCCAGCCACCCCAGTCATAGACTGTTCTCTCTACTACCGCATGGCAAGTGGTACAAGAGTGCCAAGTCTAGGACAAAAAGGCTTCGCAACAGTTTTTACCCCCAAGCCATAAGACTCCTGAACAGGTAATCAAATGGCTACCCGGACTATTTACATTGTGTGTGTCCCCCCCCCTTTTTACGCTGCTGCTACTCTCTGTTTATCATATATGCATAGTCACTTTAACTATACATTCATGTACATACTACCTCAATTGGGCCAACCAACCAGGGCTTCCGCACATTGCATTGTGTCCCACCACCCGCCAACCCCTCTTTTACACTACTGCTACTCTCTGTTCATCATATATGCATAGTCACTTTAACCATATCTACATGTACAAACTACCTCAATCAGCCTGACTAACCGGTGTCTGTATGTAGCCTCGCTACTTTTATAGCCTCGCTACTGTATATAGCCTGTCTTTTTACTGTTGTTTTATTTCTTTACCTACCTATTGTTCACCTAATACCTTTTTTGCACTATTGGTTAGAGCCTGTGAGTAAGCATTTCACTGTAAGTTCTACACCTGTTGTATTCAGCGCACGTGACAAATAAACTTTGATTTGATTTGAAACCTGTCTACAGGTGTAGGATCTTAATTTGATCACCCTGTTGCAGGAGAACTTTCCTGCAATGCAGGATGTTTTTAACGTGTAGTGTATTTGAGGTTTAAAAAGGCTTCTGAAGTTCCCACTGTTATTTTCCCTCACAAAAAATGTATCAAACCCTACATTAATTATAATCCACATAATAATTCACATTTCCATTTCTGCAGGATAATTTTCTTGTTGTAGCAAACTGTCTCAAATTAAGATCCTACATCAAATCAAATGTATTTATCAAATCATCCTACACTGACTGCACATTGTATGGCTATTTAATATGCTGACTCTGTCTTCTATACTAACTAAGATACACTACCGGTCAAATGTTTTAGAACACCTACTCACCTACTCAAGGGTTTTTCTTTATTTTCATTAATTTCTACATTGTAGAATAATAGTGAACACATCAAAATTACAAAATAACACATATGGAATCATCTAGTAACCAAAAAAGTGTTTTTACAAATAGCCACCCTTTACCTTGATGACAGCTTTGCACACTCTTGGCATTCTCTCAACCAGCTTCATGAGGTAGTCACCTGGAATGCATTTCGATTAACAGTAATTAACTTAAAAGTTAATTTGTGGAATTTKTTTTCTTCTTAATGTGTTTAAGCCTATCAGTTGCGTTGTGACAAGGTAGGGGGGGTATACAGAAGATGGCGCTGTTTGGTAAAAGACCGTGTTATGACAAGAACAGCTCACATAAGAAAAGAGAAACGACAGTCCATCACTACTTTAAGACATGAAGGTCAGTCAATACGGAAAAGTGCAGTCGCAAAAACCATCAAGCGCTATGATGAAACTGGCTCTCATGAGGACCACCACAGGAATGGAAGACCCAGAGTTACCTCTGCTGCAGAGGATAAGTTCATTAGAGTTTGCAGCCCAAATAAATGCTTCACAGAGTTCAAGGAACAGACACATCCACTGTTCAGAGGATACTGTGTGATCAGGCCTTCATGGTCAAATTGCTGCAAAGAAACCACTACTAAAGGACACCAATAATAAGAAGAGACTTGCTTGGGCCAAGAAACAAGAGCAATGGACATTAGACAGGTGTAAATTTGTCCTGTGGTCTGAAGTGCAAATTTGAGCTTTTTGGTTCCAACCGCCGTGTCTGTGAGACTCGGTGTGGGTGAACGGATGATCTCTGCATGTGTATTTCCCACCGTAAAGCATGGAGGAGGAGGTGTGACTGTGTGGGGGTGCTTTGCTGGTGACACTGTGATTTATTTAGAATTCAAGGCACACTTAACAATCATGGCTACCACAGCGTTCTGCAGCGATACGCCATCCCATCTGGTTTGGGCTTAGTGGGACTATCATTTGTTTTCAACAGGATAATGACCCAAAACACACCTCCAGGCTGTGTAAGGGCTCTTTGACCAAGAAGGAGAGTGATGGAGTGCTGCATCAGATGACCTGGCGTTGTTTAACATTTTCAGCTTTTCATTGCTTTTTATTTAGTGGAGCTTTTATTTTATCTCTCAAATTAAATTTCCACTCAATTTTGATTCGTATTATTGGTATCATTTTGAATGAAGGCCAAACTATACGTTGACTGTTACCTTACAAAGGGATGTATACACATATCAGGCATTTTATTGGTGTTTTCTAGAGCGCTAGTGTGCTTTGTTGACTTTACCATCTGCCATTTCTTTCTCCTCCCCTTTCTGATGAAGCACCCAGCTATTGAACATGCTATGGTAAACATTATATGATAGTCGGCATATGAATTTGTTTAGTTTGGTTTGCCTGTTATTTTTCACAATATCTCTTCCTTTTTTTGCTTTTACTCTCTAGAATGAACAAGTTACAAAATTGTCAACAATCATTCCACTAGTGTCATCAGTGTTTTTAAGTCACTGTAACAGATATCTTTGTCATCTAGAATTCACGTCTATCGCTGTCTCAGAAGTCAGAACTAGGCCTCCCGAGTGGTGCCGCAGTCTAAACCATTGCATCGCAGTGCTTAAGGCGTCARTACAGACCCGGGTTCAATCCCATGCTGTGTCACAGCCGGCCATGACCGGGAGGCCCATGAGGTGGCGTACAATTGGCCCAGCYTTGTCCGGGTTAGGGGAGGGTTTGGCCGGCCGGGATGCCCTTGTCCCATCACYCTCTAGCAACTCCTTGTGGCGGACGCCAGTTGTACAATGTTTCCTCCGACACATTGATGCGACTGGCTTCCGGGTTAAGCAAGTAGTGTGTCAAGAAGCAGTGCGGCTTGACAGGGTCGTGTTTCGGAGGACGCATGGCTCTCGACCTTAGCCTCTCCCGAGTCCGCACAGGAGTTGCAGCGATGGGACAAGACTGTAACTACCAATTTGGATATCACGAAATTGGGGAGAAAAAGGGGTAAAAGTACAAAAAAACTGAATAATAAATAAGAAGTCAGAACTAGAGAATTCGGTTTAGAATAGGTCCATTGTGGCTAACAGGAAGAACAAGTATACATATTTCCTATAGTAGGTATCAATGAAGTGTCAGGCACTGTGAAACAGTATTAATCAGAGAGAGAGACTTTAGTAAAAAAAAAAAAAACTTCAAAGCTTCACTTCCCTTTCGCCTTATAATCCTAACGTAGGATATAAATATGGAGACAGGTAGATCCATGTAGTTTATTTTTGGTTTGTCTTTTATTCATTCTGTTGCCTCCACAAACATCAACTGTACATAGTAGAAATCTACACCCTCTCTTAGTGTGATTTTCTCTTTCCATTTGACTTTATGTGAATAGCCCTTGATGGGTTATTACAACAAATAAAGCAACTTTTATTCAAGCCTTCGGAAAGTATTCAGACCCCATTACTTTTTCAACACTTTGTTACGTTACAGCCTTATTCTAAAATGGATTAAACAAATAAAATCCTCATCAATCTACACACAATACCATAATGGCAAAGGATGTTTGCTAATTTAAAATAAAATGGAAATATCACATTTACATAAGTATTCAGACCCTTAACTCAATACTTTGTTGAAGCACCTTTGGCAGTGATTACAGCTTCAAGTCTTCATGGGTATGACGCTACAAGCTTGGCACACCTGTATTTGTGGAGTTTCTCCCATTCTTCTCTGCAGGTCCTCTCAAGCTCMGTCAGGTTGGATGGGGAGCGTTGCTGCACAACTATTTTCAGGTCTCTGCAGAGATGTTCGATTGGGTTCAAGTCTCGGCTCTGGCTGGGCTACTCAAGGACATTCAGAGTCTTGTTCCGAAGCCACTCCTGCATTGTCTTGGCTGTGTGCTTAGGGTTGTTGTCCTGTTGGTAGGTGAACCTTCGCCCCAGTCTGAGGTGCTGATTGCTCTGGAGCAGGTTTTCATCAAAGATCTCTCTCTGTACTTTGCTCTGTTCATCTTTGCCTTGATCCTGACTAGTCTCCCAGTCCCTGCCGCTGAAAAATATCCCCACAGCCTGATGCTGCCACCACCATGCTTCACCGTAGGGATGATGCCAGGTTTCCTCCAGATGTGACGATTGGCAGTACATCTTGGTATTATAAGACCAGAGAATCTTGTTTCTCATGGTCTAAGAGTTTTTTAAGTGCCTTTTGGAAAACTCCAAGCGGGCTGTCATGTGCCTTTTTACTGAGGAGTGGCTTCCGTCTGGCCACTCTACCATAAAGGCCTGATTGGTGGAGTGCTGCAGAGATGGTTGTCCTTCTTGAATGTTCTTCCATCTCATCAGAGGAACTCTAGTGCTTTGTCAGAGTGACCATCGGAATCTTGGTCACCTCCTTAACCAAGGCCCTTCTCCCCCGATTGCTCAGTTTGGGCAGGCGGCCAGCTCTAGGAAGAGGGTTCCAAACCTCTTCCATTTAAGAATGATGGAGGCCACTGTGTTATTGGGGACCTTCAATGCTGCAGACATTTTATAGTATCCTTCCCCAGATCTGTGCCTCGACACAATCCTGTCTCGGAGCTCTACGGACAATTCCTTCGACCTCATCGGTTGGTTTTTGCTGTGACATACACTGTCAACTGTGGGACCTTATATASACAGGTGTGTGCCTTTCCAAATCATGTCTAATCAATTGAATTTACCACACGAGGACTCCAATCAGGTTGTAGAAACATCTCAAGGATGATCAATGGAAACAGGATGCATCTGAGCTCAATTTCAAGTCTCATAGCAAAGGGTCTGAATACTTATGTAAATAAGATATTTCAGTTAGGGATAGGAGTCCCAGATGCTAATAAATGCATATTATTATTACTATTGGATAGAAAACACTCTGAAGTTTCTAAAACTGTTTGAATTATGTCTGTGAGTATAACAGAACTCATATGGCAGGCAAACTTCCAAACAGGAAGTGGAAATTCTGAGGCTGGTGTTTTTTCTACTCATCGCCTATTCAAATCACAGGAAGATATGGATTTGTTTGCACTTCCTACGCCTTCCACTAGATGTCATCAGTCGGTAGAACGTTGAATGAAGTGTATACTGTGATGTGGGACCGGGTGGGAGGTGTTTCAGTCAGTGGTCTGGCAMATTGCCAGTTCCTGGTCATGCGCATTCCTCATGATATCGCCTTGCGTTCCATAACTTTTACAGACACGAAGGAATGCTCCGGTTGGAACTTTATTGGATATATATGATAACAACATCCTGAAGATTGATTCTCTACTTAGTTTGACAAGTTTATTCGACCTGTGATATAACTTTTTGAAGTTTTCGTCCGACGTTATGCGTCACTTGCACGAGCGTTTGGATATGTGTACTAAACGCACTAGCAAAAGTAGCTATTTGGACATAAATAATTGACATTATCGAACAAAACAACAATTTATTGTCGAACTAGGATTCCTGGGAATGCATTCTGATGAAGATAATCAAAGGTAAGGGAATATTTATGATGTAATTTCGTATTTCTGTTGACTCCAACATGGCGGAGAAATGTTATTTATATTTGAGCGCCGTCTCAGATTATTGCATGGTGTGCTTTTTCAGTAAAGTTTTTTTGAAATCTGACACAGCGGTTGCATTAAGAACAAGTGTATCTTTAATTATATGTAAAACATGTATCTTTCATCAAAGTGTATGATGAGTATTTCTGTTATTTGACGTGGCCCTCTGCAATTTCTCCGGATATTTTGGAGGCATTTCTGAACATGGCGCCAATGTAAACTAAGATTTTTGGATATAAATATGCACATTATCGAACAAAAAATACATGTATTGTGTAACATGATGTCCTATGAGTGTCATCTGATGAAGATCATCAAAGGTTAGTGATTCATTTTATCTRTATTTCGGTTTTTGTGACTCCTATCTTTGGCTGGGAAAATGGCTGTGTGTTTTTTGAACTTGGTGGTGATCTAACATAATCATATGTTGTGTTTTCGCTGTAAAGCATTTTTTAAATCGGACACGATGGGTAGATTAACAAGATGTTTATCTTTCATTTGCTGTATTGGACTTGTTAATGTGTGAAAGTTACATATTTCAAAAAAATATTTTTGAATTTCCCGCGCTGCCTTTTCAGCGGAATGTTGTGGGGGGGTTCCGCTAGCGGAACGTGTGTCCTAGAAAGGTTKATTTGCAAAYATMTCTTTAAACCTGTTTTCCCTTTGTCATTATGGGGTATTGTTTTAGATTGCTGAGGATTTGTATTTATTTCATCCATGTTAGAATAAGGCTGTAACGTAACCAAATTTGGAAAAAGTCCAGGGGTCTGAATACTTTCCTAATGCACTCTATGTCCATCTATCTGATTTGATCTAGTACTGAACTAACAACCATTTGTGTGTCTGACTCTAACGTCCTTACTAAAAGAACCCCCTTCCCTCTCACCCCAACCTGCATACAGACATTCTCTCTTCATTATCCCACCCCTACCCTCAACCATACTTCCCATAGACAGAACAATCCTATACTTACAAACCCTCTCATGCACTTCCCTGCATACATTTGGCTTTTCCTTGGATAGCTTCCAGTTACCTCACTGACATGCCGTAGAGAGAAATGCACCTCTTGTGGAAACTTTTTTTTTTTAACAAGCTCTGGTGGTCCGTTTTCACAAGCTGGATTCCTCTTCTAAACAAAATAGCTCTTTCTTTCTATTTTGTCTCTCTCAATTCAATTCAAGAGGATTTATTGGCATGGGGAACATGTGTTTACATTGCCAAACCAAGTGAAATGGATAAACTAAAGTGAAATAAATAACTCTTGTCTCTCTCTCGCTATCCCCAATTGCTTTCTCTCTCACACACCCTCAATCACACACTCTCTGACACACACACACTCTCTGACACACACACWCTCTSWSACACACACACACACACACACACACACACACACASWCACACACACACACACACACACACACACTCTCTCTTTGACTCGCTCTCTCACAGACACACACACATACACACACACACTTTCAACAACTCCCTTGTTCATCCTTGCCTACAATTGAAGCTACAGATTCATTACAGCTCTAAACAGAAACAGCAGACATAAAAATGTGTTGTCCTTTAATGAGGGAAGTACATTTAAAACCAGGAAACACCAATAACTAATGTTCAGAACGGGGCAATCCCTCAGAGTGGGTGGGTGCTTATATTTGTATATTTTTTTGTGCARATCCCACTCTACTTGAGACACCCGCCTGAGCAATTAGTGTTATGTGCTTAGCTCAAGGACACAGAGTGCAGGTGGCTGGGCTTCGCTTTTCTCAGAGGACCTCTGCGAAACATAGTATTTGTCAGTCAGCAATAATGGTCTTCAGAATTCACATAATATTATTAGGCCTACAGTACACAACACGCTGCTCGCGACTCCTGGCGGCAGTAAAAACGCCATCGCCATCTGCGCCCAGTTTTTATTCATTCTAAACACAAAAGCTTTTCTGGGGTTCTCATYCGCTTACAAAGATGTTTTGGATGCAGTAATTGTTAGCTAGAATACTAACACTCATTGATATAGGCTGTAGCGAAAGCTAGCCAAATAGCCTTTTTACTGGTTAGTGTTTTTAAGTATAATGCAGTTGATTTGCGATGATGGCACAAACATAATAAGCAGGACATTCATACGAATCTTAAAATCCAATTATAATCCAAAAGTGGTGTGAAATGCACTCATAAGCAACATGTAAATAGAGGCTTTTTTGTCTGCCATTTTATAAGAACCTTGTTCTGCCACCAATTTGCGCGCATCACCCTCGTGTGGCAATGTTTGCAAACACAGAAAGGGGTCTATTCCTCTCTAGTGTATTGAACTTGCAGGTTACTAATGTATCCAAATGTATCTCTCTGGCCCACTTGGTTTTGTTGATGAAACAAGGATAACACAGACCCTGCCTCTTGTCAACGATTAGCCAGCGATTTCAAAGATGATCACGTGACACATGATCACGTCTGATGGGGGAAACTTTGTGAGAGTTGACCAATCCACGCAGGGTTGTGTAAACCACGTGCTGTACAGCGCAAGGTTATTATAGGAAACGAAAACTAAAAAAAGAAATAATTAACAACCCTTTTAAAAAAAAAAAAAAAACTATACTGAAACTATTATATTTGACAGTTTTTTTCCCCATAAACTTTTGGCCAAAATCGAATGGGGTTTCAAGATTTTTATTCTAATGGGGGTTTGCACGCTTCTGAATCTGGCGGGTAAATTCTGCCAGAAGGCAGTGTTTCAAATAGGCCTAGCTTGTGCATCCCTATCACTAGCTAACTAGTAGATATGTATATATATACACACTAAACAAAAATATAAACGTAACATTTAACAATTTCAAAGGTTGTACTGAGTTACAGTTCATACAAGGAAATCAGTCAATGTAAATAAATCATTAGGCCCTAATCTATGGATTTCACATGACTGGGGATACAGATATGCATCTGTTGGTCACAGATACCTTAAAAAGAAAGTGGGGCGTGGATCACAAAACGAGTCAGTATGTGGTGTGACCACCGTTTGCCTCATGCAGCGTGACACATCTCCTTCACATAGAGTTGATCAGGCAGTGGAATGTTGTCCCACTCCTCTTCAATGGCTGTGCGAATTTGCTGGATATTGAAGGGCTCTGGAACACGCTGTCATACACGTCGATCCAGAGCATCCAAAACATTCTCAATGGGTGACATGTCTGGTGAGTATGTAGGCCATGGTAGAACTGGGACATTTTCAGCTTCCAGGAAGTGTATACAGATCCTTGCGAAATGGGGCCGTGCATTATCATGCTGAAACATGAGGTGATGAATGGCACGACAATGGGATCTTGGCACGGTATCTCTGTGCATTCAAACTGACATTGATAAAATGCAATTGTGTTCATTGTCTGTAGCTTATGCCTGCCCATACCATAACCCCACCGCCACCATGGGGCACTCTGTTCACAACGTTGATATCAGCAAACCGCTCGCCCAACAAACCGATTTGCCATCTGTCCWTTACAGTTGAAACCGAGATTCATCCATGAAGAGCACACTTCTCCAGGGTGCCAGTTGCCATTGAAGTTGAGCATTTGCTCACTGAAGTCCGTTACGACGCCGAACTGCACTCAGGTCAAGACCCTGGTGAGGATGATGAGCACGCAGATGAGCTTCCCTGAGACGTTTTCTGACAGTTTGTGCAGAGATTTTTGGGTTGTGCAAACCCACAGTTTCATCAGTGGTCCAGGTGGCTGGTTTCAGCCTATCCCGCAAGTAAAGAAGGCGGATTTTGAGGTCCTGGACTGGCGTGGTTACACGTGGTCTGTAGTTGTGAGGCTGGTTGGACATACTGCCAAATTTTGTAAAACCATGTTGGAGGGGGCTTATGGTAGAGAAAGGAACATTACATCCTCTGGCGGACATTTCCGATGATGAACTACTGTATCTGTCATGGAATGGGTGTCATCTCAAGTTCACATCTACAGACATACTTAGATATACTGTATAATATTGTACTGAAATCCAAAATATTGATGGAATGATTATATCATAATTCACTTGTCATCAACCCTCCCTATCTGTCGAGAATCGAYAAAAAGTAGGACGCTTCTGAGAATGGCTGGGCCCTCCAACTGCACTCATGACTCTTACAGCTAAGAATTCAAACAAATTTAAAGGCCAGCATTTAACGCAAAAACATAGCAGTYCATTGTTTCATTTGATGTTGAATTCAAATTCTTTCCACATTTCCCTTTTTGTCTCTTTCTCTCTGTTCTCTCTTTCCTCCTCCCACTTTCTCCATACCTCCATTTCTCTCTGGCCGCCCAGGTGACTGTCTCTGTGGATGGGATCCTGTCCACCACCGGCTACACCCAGGAGGACTACACCATGCTGGGCTCTGATGACTTGTTCTACATTGGGGGGAGTCCCAACACGGCTGACCTCCCTGGCTCCCCAGTCAGCAATAACTTCATGGGCTGTCTCAAAGACGTAAGTACTGGTCAACTGCTCTCATCAGGGACTGATCTGGGAATACACACTGTCATAGGGCTTTTGTTGAGCTGTGTTCACATTCACAAACACCATTCACTTTGTAACATGACAGATTTTTTGTTGTTGTTGAGGAATGCGTCACTTGGAATTTAGATGTTCAACCTCCCAGTGCATCACACAGGAAGAACATACCACGTTTATATTTATACATTTTTTCAGTTGCTAGTTAATGACAGATTGTAATGTGTGAACACATGCAGTGCTCTAAGTGTTTAGATGTGTAGCCATAGAGTGAGCCATAGCTGTGAGCCATAGCTGTGAGCCATAGCTGTGAGCCATAGCTGTGAGCCATAGCTGTGAGCCATAGCTGTGTGCCATAGCTGTGTGCCATAGCTGTGTGCCATAGAGTGAGCCATAGCTGTGTGCCATAGCTGTGAGCCATAGAGTGAGCCATAGCTGTGTTTCATTTGCATACCTCTGCATATCACCTGGCATTGTACAGTATGGTAATTGGTCAGGTATGAATGTAGTTATGGCCTTGAATTATACAATAGCATGTCTACCTGTATATGAACATCAGACTTTCTATTCTGTTGAATAATGCAGGTTCTACTCCCCCCTCCCGTTGTGACCTTCCTATACCCCCCCCCTCTCTGCCATTCTCTCTTTGCGCCTCTCTCTCTCTCTCTCTCTCTCTCTCTCCTCTCTCCTCTCTTCTCTCTCTCTCTCTCTCGCGCACTCTCGCTCTCTCGTCTCTCTCCTCTCTCTCCGCCATCGCTCTCTTCTTCTCTCTCTCTCTCTCTCTCTCTCTCTCTCCTCTCTCTCTTCTCTCTCTCTCTCTCTCTCTCTCTCCTATGTTTCTCCTCCCTCCTTCTCTCTCTGACAGAGCACATGTGTAATGAATACTGTGCCAGTGTTAGTGAGGTCTTAGCTTTACCCATCCTGACAGCCAAATTAGACATTGATCTTCTTCATGGATTCCCAGGCTGCACGTCCCTCCCTCTGTCTTTGTCTAGTTGACCCCTTCATTTAGTAATAATGTCCACCTCTTCATTGATTGAGCAGTGCTTCTCAATGTCCTGGTTTCCTAAAGTGTTTTTTACAGGATCCTAATAACAATATACTGATACACAGTAAAATAAATCAAGTACTGTAACATTCATTGTGTAATAGATATTGGTGGACTATACTGTATATCAGGGCTAGGATGGGTCTGAAGGGAATTACTGAATAACATACATTTGATAACAGGCTGAACAATATACAGTGGGCTTTACATTGGGATCCAAAATATTGGATCCCTTGGTTAAGATTAGCAAAAAAAGACAGCATAAAATAAATAATACAAATACTGAGCTATATAGTATGCTACATTTTTTTTTTTCAAGTTATATAATTTTCTACCAATACAATTGCTCAGAGAAAGATATTTTGTTTAACAAGTAATGCAAAGAAATCTAAAAAAGATAGAGGTCAAAATGGATCTCCTGTTTTCAATACTCCAGCACCTTCCCCTTACGAGGATAACGACACTGAGCCTTTAAAAATATATCACCGTTGGCAGCTTCAGAGTTGCAAAGAAAAAGCCATATCTCAGACTGGCCAATAAAAAAAAAGATTAAGATGGGCAAAAGAACACAGACACTGGACAGAGGAACTCTGCCTAGAAGGCCAGCATCCCGTAGTCGCCTCTTCACTGTTGACGTTGAGACTGGTGTTTTTTCGGGTGCTATTTAATGAAGCTGCCAGTTGAGGACTTGTGAGGCGTCTGTTTCTCAAACTAGACACTCTAATGTACTTGTCCTCTTGCTCAGTTGTGCACCGTGGCCTCCCACTCCTCTTTCTATTCTGGTTAGGGCCAGTTTGATCTGTTCTGTGAAGGGAGTATGTTGTATGAGATTTTCAGTTTCTTGGAAATTTCTCGCATGGAATAGACTTAATTTCTCAGAACAAGAATAGACTGACGAGTTCAGAAGAAAGTTCATTTGAGCCTGTAATCGAACCCACAAATGCTGATGCTCCAGATACTCAACTAGTCTAAAGAAGGCCAGTTGTATTGCTTCTTTAATCAGAACATCAGTTTTCAGCTGTACTAACATAATTGCAAAAGGGTTTTCTAATGATCAATTAAATTAGCCTTTTAAAATGATAAACTTGGATTAGCTAACACAACATCCATTGGAACACAGGAGTGATGGTTGATGATAATGGGCCTTCTGTACGCCTATGTAGTATATTCCATTTAAAAAATCAGCCATTTCCAAGAACAATAGTCATTTACAACATTAACAATGTCTACACTGTATTTCTGATCAATTTTATGTTATTTTAATGGACAAAAAAAATGTGCTTTTCTTTCAAAAACAAGGACATTTCGAAGTGAGCCCAAACTCTTGAACGGTAGTGTATGTGTATCAGTAATTCCCAAAGAAACCTCCTAGCTCTGAAACTATGTAGTCCTCCAATATCTATCACACAATGTTACGCTGTAACAGGCATCAGGAGTCTGTATCAGTATGATTGATACTACCAAAAACGAGAGAGATATTGAGTGTCATTCTGACATTTTTACTATTTTGTACTTTTCCCACCTATGGCTGAAGTTGACTCTCCAACAATTGCATTTTTCATACTGTGGTTCACTTCTTATTTTTCTCATGAGATGTATTTTTTGGCCTGGCGATTACTGGTAATGGTATTGTGTGAATCCAAGCTGCTGCCTGGTGTATTTTGATTCAGAGAGACACTAAAGTTATCACCCTGAAGCAGGGCGTCAGTCAGGTTTTGACTGCAAGTGCCGTTGGTGTGAAAATTAAAAACATGTTCAGCTGTGCTGCCTCCATCTGCACACAGGAACAGTGTACATGTAACAGACAGGCAGACACGCAGGCAGACAGAGACAGACAGGCAGGCAGGCATGAAGACAGGCAGGCAGGCATGAAGACAGGCAGGCAGAATTGTTAAAAAACCACAACATGCACTTAAAATTAACCTTACAATTAGCAGTGTTGGGCGATTTGGAAAGTTGGTCAGTAAATAATATAATAATTCTCGTAGGAAAGGTTTTCATCTTTAGCTCACAATCTGTGGATAATATACGATTAGAAACATTCAAAAATGATGTAAAACATCACAGCACAATTGAAAGATACATGGCACATGGAAACCAAACGAGGGTGGTCTATGGTGATAGGTGGGATGGGCTGAGAGTGGCTGAGGGGTGGGATTAAAGAGCTTATGTTTGGTAATGTATTATTGTTATGTAACTGCTTTATATAAAAGTACCATGTACAGTTGAAGTCGTAAGTTTACATAAACTTAGGTTGGGGTCATTAAAACTTGTTTTTTTCAACTCACCTCCACAATGTCTTTGTTAACAAACTATAGTTTTGGCAAGTTGGTTAGGACATCTACATTGTGCATGACACAAGCAATTTTTCCAACAATTGTTTACAGCACAGATTATTTCACTTATAAGTCACTGTATCACAATTCCAGTGGGTCAGAACGTGTACATACACTAAGTTGACTGTGCCTTTAAACAGCTTGGAACCAAATTGTCATGGCTTTAGAAGCTTCTGATAGGCTAATTAACATAATTTGAGTCAATTGGAGGTGTACCTGTGGATGTATTTCAAGGGCCTACCTTCAAACACTCAGTGCCTCTTTGTTTGACATCATGGGAAAATCAAAAGAAATCAGCCAAGACCTCAGAAACTAAATTGTAGACCTCCACAAGTCTGGTTCATCCTTGGGAGCAATTTCCAAACGCCTGAAGGTACCACATTCATCTGTACAAACAATAGTACGCAAGTAGAAACACCATGGGACCACGCAGCCATCATACCGCTCAGGAAGGAGACGCGTTCTGTCTCCTAGAGATAAACATACTTTGGTGTGAAAAGTGCAAATCAATCCAGAACAGCAGCAAAGGACCTGTTAACATGCTGGAGGAAACAGGTACAAAAGTATCTATATCCACAGTAAAACGAGTCCTATATTGACATAACCTGAAAGGCCACTCAGCAAGGAAGAAGCCACTGCTCCAAAACCGCCATAAAAACCCCGACTGCGGTTTGCAATTGTACATGGGGACAACAGATCGTACTTTTGGAGAAATGTCCTCTGGTCTGATGAAACAAAAATAGAACTGTTTGCCATAATGACCATCGTTATTTTTGGAGGAAAAAGGGGGAGGCTTGCAAGCCAAGAACACCATCCCAACCGTGAAGCACGGGGTGGCAGCATCATTTTTGGGGTGCTTTGCTGCAGGAGGGGACTGGTGCACTTCACAAAATAGATGGCATCATGAGTAAGTAAATTATGTGGATATATTAAGCACATCTCAAGCCATCAGTCAGGAAGTTAAAGCTTTGTCGGCAAATGGGTCTTCCAATGGACAATGACGCCAAGCATACTTCCAAGTTGTGGCAAAATGGCTTAAGGATAACAAAGTCAAGGTATTGGAGTGGCCATCACAAAGCCCTGACCTCAATCCCATAGAAAAATTTGTGCAGAACTGAAAAAGCGTGTGTGAGCAAGGAGGCCTACAAACCTGACTCGGTTACACCAGCTCTGTCAGGATGAATGGGCCAAAATTCACCCAACTTATTGTGGGAAGCTAGTGGAAGGGCTACCCAAAACGTTTGACCGAAGTTAAATAATTTAAAGGCAATGCTACCAAAATACTAATTGAGTGTATGTAACTTCTGACACACTGGGAATGTGATGTAAGAAATATAAGCTGAAATAAAATCATTCTCTACTAATTATTCTGACATTTCACATTCTTAAAATAAAGTGGTGATCCTAACTGACCTAAGACAGGGAATTTTTACTTGGATGAAATGTCAGGATTGTTGAAAAACTGAGTTTAAATGTATTTGGCTAAGGTGTATGTAAATTCTGACTTCAACTATATGTAAAATTATACATGAGCAGAAAAGCTGTAAAAAAACACGTAAAGATTATTTGTCCTCCGAAGAGTGGGGTGGTGGAGGGGTAAAAAACATGAAGACAGGCAGGGCAGCATGAAGACAGGCAGGCAGGCATGAAGACAGGCAGGCAGAGCATGAAGGACAGGCAGGCAGGCATGAAGACAGGCAGGCAGGCATGAAGACAGGCGGCAGGCATGAAGACAGGAGGCAGGCATGAAGACAGGCAGGCAGGCATGAAGACAGCAGGCAGGCATGAAGACAGGCAGGCAGGCATGAGACAGGCAGGCAGGACATGAAAGGCAGCAGACATGAAGACAGGCAGGCAGACATGAAGACAGGCAGGAGCATAGACAGGCAGAGCAGGCATGAAGAACAGGCAGGCAGGCATGAAGACAGGCAGGCAGGCAATGAAGACAGGCAGGCAGGCATGAAGACAAGCAGGCATGAAAGCAGGAGATGAAGACAGAAGGGCAGGGCAGGCATGAAGACAGACGGCAGCAGGCATGAAGACGGCAGGCAGCATGGAAGACAGGCCATGGCAGGCATGAAGACAGGCAGGCAGGCATGAAGACAGGCAGGCATGCATGAAGACAGGCAGGCATGCATGAAGAACAGGCAGGCAGGCATGAAGACAGGCAGGCAGGCATGAAGACAGGCAGGCAGGCATGAAGACAGGCAGGCAGGCATGAAGACAGGCAGGGTGGCAGACAGGGAGATTATCTTTATGATCTGATGTTTTGTATTCAGTCATGTATTCTGTAATCTATTCAGTCATGTATTCTGTAATGTCTGGAGTGGATGTCTAGTAATGATTAATGGCATTATGTATATTGTTGTTTGAAGTATGACTGTAAAAAAATATATACAATTACACAGTGGAATCTTTTGTCACATTTCATAGATAGAAACCGTTTCAATGAATAACAAATTGTTGATTGAATTTTAAGGTTTGGTATTGAGTACAATTGCAGAAAAGAGTGAGGAATGAGGTCAATAACAGGACAGTAAGTGGTCTCTCTGCAGCCACCCACTCAGTGACAGTCCTGTCCCCTGTTCCTGTCCCTATAGGTGATTTACAAGAACAATGAGTTCAGACTGGAGCTGTCTCGTCTGGCTGCAGAGCGGGACCCTCAGGTCAGTGTTCACGGTGACCTGACCTTCCGCTGTGAGGARGTGGCGGCCCTGGAGCCGGTCACCTTCGACACACCCGCCMCCTACCTCACCCTGCCCAGGTGGAACACCAAGAAGACCGGCTCCATCTCCTTTGACTTCCGGACCACGGAGCCCAGCGGCCTGCTGCTGTTCAGCCACGGGGACAGACGTCTGCGGGACCCAGACAGACAGCCGGACAGGCAGGCCAGGGCTGATTACTTTGCCATGGAGCTAATGGATGGCTTTCTCTACCTMGTGATGGACATGGGCTCTGGCACCATCAAGATGAAGGCCAGCAACAAGAGGGTCAACGATGGGGAGTGGTGCCACGTGGACTTCCAGAGGGAGGGGCGTAAGGGTGAGGGGAAGCACACATGATGGTTCTGATAAGCTCTGATTGGCCTGTTAGGTGTGATTGAATAAYGCTTCAATCAGTGAGCCTAATGGGGACATGTCCCATAGTGAGATGACAAAGTTTCTGGCTTGTGAAATTACATTCACTATAACTATACAGAGACACTCATATTTTAGCTTACTTTAAATGTTTCTTTGCTGCAGTCAGAGATGCTGTGTGCATATCCAGTTTTAATTACAGTCTTATTTTTAGCAGTTATAATCTATGTATGACATTTCATAAATTGCCTTAACCTATTTTGCAAGTGGCCAATTATACTGTCACCTACCTCATGTGGGGAAATGTCTGTCCTCATTAGCCGAGCCCAGTGATTCCAGCCGGTTTGCTTACAGCTTATTGGTAACAGAGGATTATGCTATGACAAAGACCTGAGACATTCTTCTTCATTAGTCATTCCACAGTTTTACACCTGGTATACGTTGTGGATATCCTCTTCTGTTTGATGTTATATCCCAATGAATAGCTAGAACCACTGTGTTTATCACATCCTCCAATAGCAACACAGGAACTCACACTCTCACTTTATCTTCCCACTCCTCCACCAACACTCATTACTCACACACACCTGCACATCTTCACAAACACACATACAGTGAGGTGAGACAGCCTTGATACTAGTTGACTCACTCTGTTTTTTCCTTCAGGCTTCATCTCGGTGAACAGCCGCAGCACACCATTCTCTGCGAATGAAGGCAATGAGATCTTAGACCTGGAGGGGGAATTGTACCTGGGGGGTCTGCCCGAGGAACGCCAGCGCCTCATCCTCCCCCCAGAAGTCTGGACGGCCCCCCTCAACCTGGGCTACGTGGGCTGCATGCGGGACCTGTTCATGGATGGACGGAGCCGGGACCTGAGGAGACTGGCAGACATCCAGAGTGCCTCTGGAGTCAGCAGTTTCTGCACCAGGGAAACTCACGTCAGGTGTGGCAGAGACGTCTGTGGCAACGGTGGGCAGTGCCGTGAGGGCTGGAACCGTCATGTGTGTGATTGCACCAGCACGGGCTACCTGGGTCCCAACTGTGAGAGCGGTGAGAGAGAGGGACAGCGGGTTGGGGAAACTGTGAAAGCGGTGAGAGAGAGGGAAATAGCGGGTTTGGGGAACTTGTGAAAGCGGTGAGAGAGGGACAGGGGTTGGGGAAACTGTGAAGTGTCGGGAAAACAGGGACAGGGATGCGGAAACTGTGATGAGCAGTGAGTAGAGAGGGGACAGTGGGATGGGAAACTGTAGAGAGTGGCAGGAGTGAGACTGTAGGGTGAGGACCCGGCGGCTATGGGGAAACTGTGAGAGAGTGAGAGAGGGACAGCGGGATGGGGAATACTGTGAGCAGTGAAGGGGACGCGGGATGAGGAAACTGTGAGAGCAGTGAGGAGGGACAGCGGGATCCTGGAAACTGTGAGAGAGTGAGAGAGGGCAGCGGGATGGGGAAACTGTGAGAGCAGTGAGAGAGGGACTGCGGCATGGGGAACTGTGAGAGCAGTGAGAGAGGGACAGCGAGAGGGAAATGTGAGAGAGTGAGAGAGGGGGCGGGATGGGGAAACTGTGTGAGCAGTGAGAGAGGGAAGCGGGATGGGGAAACTGTGAAGCAGTGAGAGAGGGACAGCAGGATGGGGAAACTGATGGGAGAGGGACAGCAGGATGGGGAAACTGAGAGCAGTGAGAGAGGGACAGCGGGTGGGGAAACTGTGAAGTAGTGAGGAGGGAAGCGGGATTGGGGAAACTGTGAGAGCAGTGAGAGAGGAGGCAGCGAGGATGGGGAAGCTGGTGAGAGAGGGACAGCGGGATGGGGAAACATGTGAGAGCAGTGAGAGAGGGACCTGCGGGATGGGGAACCTGTAGAGGGAGAGGGAGGGGGATGGGAAACTGTGAGACAAGTGAGAGGGACAGCGGATGGGGAAACTGGAGTAGAGGGCAGCGGCGATGGGGAACTCTGAGAGTGAGAGGGGACAGCGGGATGGGGAACCTGTGAGAGCGTGAGAGAGGGACAGCGGATGGGGAAACTGTGAGACTCTGAGAAGGGACAGCGGGATGGGGCCTGTTTTGCTCCCGGTTGAAATGATACCGCAAACTTTTAAAAAGTTTTCAGACATTTCATACAGACAATGTAAATTAAATCACATTTATGTGAGTCATTCAAGGGGTAACTTCCCACTTCATTAGTGATCTGTTAGTGAAGTGGCAGTACGTGAGGAATACATTGCTGAATTGCATCTCACTGCTGAGTATCAGTGATTCATCAGTATTGCGGTGGGCTCTCCATAAGTCTAAATCACCCTGCATCTACCACATAGATCTTTCTCACAGAGAGGAGAGGAACCCCATTGTGAAGCCATTTGGCTGATAACATTGAGGGATATAAATGTAATCCTCATCCTATTTGTGACCTGAATAGAAATCTATGACAAGAGGATGATTAGAGAGGCATCACATAACAGAGCTGTGTGGTGTATTACAGGCTTTTCCTGCCATCTAGTGTTGCTGCAGGAAACTGACCAACAGACAGACATGGAAAAACACTGTTAGATGTGGTTCAGCAAAGATCACATCTTACATTGAATTCTTCATTTATTCTGAATCATGTGCTTATTCAGTGTTGAGTGTATAGGAAAAGGTTCTGTACTGTACGGGAACATTTGTGACCAAAACATTAGCTAACCCTGTTTCTCTGTCTTTGGGTGTCACACACAGAGGCCACGGTGCTGAGCTACGACGGCAGCATGTACCTGAAGGTGACGCTGCCAGTCAGCATGCACACGGAGGCCGAGGACGTGGCGCTACGCTTTATGTCCCAGAGGGCCTTTGGGCTGCTGTTGGCCACCACCTCCCAGGACTCAGCTGACACCCTGCGTCTGGAGCTGGAAGCGGGCCGGGTCAAACTCACCGTCAACCTGGGTAATGCTAACAACACTAACTCTAGGCCTTTGAGTGCTCGCGGCTTCTCAGTGAGAGTGATGTAATGAGAGAGGTCTTGTCCTACTTACCCTTTCTTCTCTCTATCATACACATCATCTATGTACATCTCTCTATCTCCTCTGTGTTCTCTCCCTGTCTCTCTTCCACTCTCTCTCTCTCCCCCCTGTCTTTTTCTCTCTCCCTRTCCCCCTCRCTCTATCTCTCTGACCCATGCCCAGGTCAGTCGCTAGCTAATCCATCCCCCAACCCTTTCAGCCCTTCAACGGCCTGTGTGTCTGCAGTCCTAGGAACAGACAGTCAGAGAGGCCAGKTCACTTAAAACATACAGTACTGTACCATCATGACACAAACAGTACCGGTCAAGAGTTTGGACACACCTACTCATTCAATTTTTTTTATAAAAAAAAAAAAAACTATTTTCTACCTTGTAGAATAATAGTGTAGACTTCAAAACTATGAAATAACACATATGAAATCATGTAGTAATCAAAAAAGTGTTAAACAAATCCAATTATATTTTAGATTTTACATTATTCAAAGTATAAAATATACTTTGATTTGTTTAACACTGTTTTGGTTACTACATGATTCCATATGTGTTATTTCATAGTTTTGATATCTTCACTATTATTCTACAATTTAGAAAATTATAAAAATAAAGAAAAACCCTTGAATGAGTAGGTGTGTCCAAACGTTTGACTGGTACTGTACATTGTCATGGTGTACAACAGGCCCAGTACGTCTGTAGGTAGTCAGTCTGGTCCTTGGCTGTTTGTATCCACTGCTCTGTGATGGTTGACAGCTCCAGAGCACACCTCAGCCACACTAGCAGTATGTAGTAGTACATACTGTAGCCTTTATTGCAGGTTATGGTAAGCCATAATGACTATGTAGCTATTCTGTTATTCAGAGAGCAGAATGMTGAGGAGAGATGTTCTAGTCTTCCATAGCGGGAAGTAGGGGCGCTGAGGGTGCTGCAGCACCCCCTGATGTTTTGTTTTTAAATAATATATAAATATTATTTCCACCAAATTTGTGCACTAGGCCTTTATTACCGTATGAGCGGGAAAAAACACTTGTCAGCAGAGTGGAGAAAACTACTTCTCTCTCCTTCAGTGTGGCTGTGACTATGCAAACCAGCCCTTTCCTTAGTTCTATACTATGTTTGGAAATGTGGTGTGTGTGTGTGTGTGTGTGGTGTGTGTTGTGTGTGTGTGTGTGTGTGTGTGTGGTGTGTGTGTGTGTGTGTGTTGTGTATGTGTATGTGTATATATATATATATATATATATATATATATATATATTACATACGGTATATTATATATTTTATTATATATAAACAGAATTATCACATTTACATACCGTACCAGTCAGAAGTTTGGACACACTCTACTTATTCAAGGGTTTTTCTTTATTTTTACTAGTTTCTAAATTGTAGATATAATAGTGAAGACATCAAAACTATGAAAATAGCAGATATGGAATCACGTAGTCACCAAAAAAGTAGATTTTACGATTCTTCAAAGTAGCCACTCTTTGCCTTGATGACAGCTTTGCACACTCTTGGAATTCTCTCAACCAGCTTCAACTAGAATGCTTTTCCAACAGTCTTGAAGGAGTTTCCACTGAGCACTTGTTGGCTGCTTTTCCTTCACTCTGCGGTCCGACTCATCCCAAACCATCTCAATTGGGTTGAGGTCGGTTGATTGTGGAGGCCAGGTCATCTGATGCAGCACTCCACCACTCTCCTTCTTGGTAAAATAGTCCTTACACAGCTTGGAGGTGTTTTGGATCATTGTCCTGCTGTAAAACAAATGATAGTCCCACTAAGCGCAGACCAGATGGGATGGGGTATCGCTGCAGAATGCTGTGGTAGCCATGCTGGTTAAGTGTGCCTTGAATTCTAAATAAATCACTGACAGTGTCACCAGCAATGCATGCCCACACCATCATGCCTCCTCCTCCATGCTTCACAGTGGGAAACACACATGCCGAGGTCATCTGTTCACCTACTCTGTCTCACAAAGACATGGCGGTTGGAACCAAGCAAACCAAAGTACAGATTTCCACCGGTCTAATGTCCATTGCTCGTGTTTCTTGGCCCAAGCAAGTCTCTTCTTATTATTGGTGTCCTTTAGTAGTGGTTTCTTTGCAGCAATTCGATCATGAAGGCCTGATTCACACAGTCTCTGAAATCCTTGAATGAGTAGGTGTCCAAACTTTTGACTGGTACTGTAAGTATTCAGACCTTTTACTCAGTACTTTGTTGAACACCTTTGGCAGCGATTACAGCCTCAAATCTTTTTGGGTATGATGCTACAAACTTGACACACCTGTATTTGGGGAGTTTGTCCCATTATTATCTGCAGATTATCTAAAGCTCTGTCATGTTGGATGGGGAGCATCACTGGACTGCTATTTTCAGTTCTTTCAGAGATTCAAGTTCAAGTCCGGGCTCTGGCTGGGCCACTCAAGGACATTCAGAGACTTGTCCCAAAGCCACTCCTGTGTTGTCTTGGCTGTGTGCTTAGGGYCGTTGTACTGTTGGAAGGTGAACCTTCGCCCCAGTCTGAGGTCCTGAGCGCTCTGGAGCAGGTATTCATCAAGGATCTCTCTGTACTTTGCTCCATTCATCGTTCCCTCGATCCTGACTAGTCTCCCATTCCCTGCCGCTGAAAAACATCCCACAGAATGATGCTGCCACCACCATGCTTCACCGTAGGGATGGTGCCAGGTTTCATCCAGACTTGACCCTTGGCATTCAGGCCAAAGAGTTCAATCTTGGTTTCATCAGACCAGAGAATCTTGTTTCTCATGGTCTGAGAGTCTTTAGGGGGCTTTTGGCAAACTCCAAGCAGGCTGTCATGTGCTTTTTTACTGAGGAGTGGCTTCCATCTGGCCACTCTACCATAAAGGCCTGATTGGTGGAGTGCTGCAGAGATGGTTGTCCTTCTGGAAGATTCTCCCATCTTCACAGAGGAACTCTGGGGGCTCTGTCAGAGTGACCATAGAGTTATTGATCACCTCCCTGACCAAGGCTCTTCTCCCCCGATTGCTTAGTTTGGCCGGGCTGCCAGCTCTAGGAAGAGACTTGGTTCCAAACTTCTTCCATTTAAGAATGATGGAGGCCACTGTGTTCTTGGGGACTTTCAATGCTGCAGAAATGTTTTGGTACAATCCTGTCTCGGAGCTCTACGGACAATTCCTTTGACCTCAGGGCTTGGTTTTTGTTCTGAATTGTGCTGTCAACTGTYGGACCTTATACAGACATGTGTGCCTTTCCAAATTATGTCCAATCAWTTGAATTTACCACAGGTGGACTCCAATGAAGTTGTAGAAACATCTCAAGGTTGATCAATGGGAACAGGATGCACCTGAGCTCAATTTCAAGTCTCATAGCAAAGGGTCTGAATACTTATGTAAATAAGGTATTTCAGTTTGTAATACATTTGCAAACATTTATAAAAACCTGTTTTSACTTTGTCATTATGGGGTATTATGTGTAGATTGATGAGGGGGAAAAATGGAATCCATTTCAGAATAAGGCTGTAATGTGGAAACGGGGAAGGGGTCTGAATACTTTCCTAAGGCACTGCACATTACTGGTTCTCCTGAGTGTAGTAGAGAGGTAACGTTACCTCCCTCAGCTCGTATGTTAGTGGGTGCTGAATGGTGGCTATGGTGAGGAAAAGGCTGGTTTTGACTCTGGAGCTTGTCCCCGGATGGTGGTCTCTGTCTAAAGAAACTGCAGAATGTACCTTGAAGGATGTGACATTTTTACTTTATCTTCTTTTATATATAATTTTTTTTATCTCACCATCTCTCTCTCTCTCACCAGATTGTATCAGGATAGACTGTAACCTCAGTAAGTTACTCCTATCATGTTTACCTCTACTTCAGAACAACTGTATTCTATACCTCACTGTCTGTTTTACTTTTAATGCTGTTAAATGAATTTAACATTAGCCATATAAAATATTTATSCCCATGAAGCACAACAATCACATGGTTGTCTTGAAAATGTAAGGGACTGCAAGGAAAGTATCAAATACTGTATAAAGCTGAACATCCTTTGGTAAACTCATCCTCTAAGCAACACATTTCAGAATAACAAAATTATCCCTTGTTCTTTACAACAGAAAAAGACCATCTGTTTATGGGTACTCAGTGCTTCTCATAGAGACGACAGTGGCAGTAGCTCCCAGTCCCTGCTACTAACTTCACGCAGTAATATACTTTACCACCAGATGGCAATATACCATTGGGCTTTCGGGGAGAGGGGGGGGGTGACCTATTTGAACTGTTGTCCTTACAATTGACTTTTTCAAATCAATTTATTAGGATTCAAGGAAAGATGCATGTAACTACTTAGTTTTTTATGTTGGTCAGTACAGGTATAAACCTTCTTTACTACGGGCAAGAAGATCTGTTCTACATCTACTTTCCTTCAATCATTTTATACAGGTGAGACCGTGACAACAGATTGTGTACAGAGTTTTAKCTTAAATAGCAACCTTAAGTATGTTGCTGCATAGTTGTCCTATGAATTTAGATGGATTGAAGTTTAATGGCAGTAAAAAAAATAAACATCTTAATTGACTTTAAACAGACAAAATTAGCCAGTAGTTTAACTAAATTATAGTCAATTAGAGCCCTCAACCATCTGGGAGAGCCTCTCTTTAGGCCAAAACGTGTTTTGCATTTTAAACATGCTATGAATTGACCACTTACAAGCACCATTTTAACACATAATTGGAGTTATGCTAGGAGGTAAGCATAGAGAGAAACCGGCACAATTTACAAAACAGAAGGGGGGGAAAAATGTATGGGTGGATGTTGCCCAATGTAGGCCCAAAGCGGAGGTTATCTGTTGTATACAGTATAGGCAGTGGTAACAGTCATAAATAAGAAACACCACAGGTACCTGACTAGGTCATAATGGCTCCCACCTTTTCCCCACCATGTTGTCTCAGGCTGATTGCCTCAGCCAGTGTATAGAGGGGTGTACACTCTGCCGCAGGGTATTCTGGTGGGGAGCTGTCCATGGTCCTGATTGGCTCACCAAGGTGCACTGGCTTCGTAAGGCCTTCTGCAACCGACAACATACTAGTATCACAAACATGTTTACAGTAGCATATAGTAAACCGCACTTATTAAGTGAAATAGAGATCTTATATTTCAGAAGGAGAACAGTCATCGAGAGGGCATTAGCGGTTACAGTAGGTACATAAACACAAGTAGAACAGTCACGAGAGCAATGCGGTTACAGTAGGTACATAACACAAGTAGAACAGTCATCGAGGAGCAATGCGGTTACCAGTAGGTACATAACAAAGTAAACAGTCATCGAGAGCAATGCGGTACAGTAGGTACATAACACAAGAGAACAGTCATCGAGAGAGCCAATGCGGTTACAGTAGGTACAATAACACAAGTAGAAAACAGTCATCGAGAGCAATGCGGTTACAGTAGTGACATTAACACAAGGGTTAGAACAGTCATCAGAGCAATGCGGTTCACAGAAGGTACATAACACAAGAGAACAGTCATCGAGAGCAATGCGGTTACAGTAGGTACATACACAAGAGAACAGTCATCGAGAGCAATGCGGTTACAGTACGGTACATAACACAAGGAGAACAGTCATCGGAGAAGCATGCGGTTACAGTAGCGATACATAACACAAGGAGAACAGTCATCGAGAGCAATGCGGTTACAGTAGTACATAACACAAGGAGAACAGTCATCGGAGCAATGCGGTTTACAGTAGAGTACATAACACAAGGAGAACAGTCATCGAGAGCAATGCTACACTAGGTACATAACACAAGGGAAACAGTCATCGAGAGCAATGCGGTTACAGAGTGTACATAACACAAGGAGAACAGTCATCGAGAGCAATGCGCGTGTACAGTAGGTACATAACACAAGGAGAACAGTCATCGGAGAGCAATGCGGTTACAGTAGGACATAACACAAGCAGAACAGTCAATCGATGAAGCAAGCTCGGTTTTACAGTAGGTACATAACACAAGGGGAGAACAGGCCTGGACGAGCAATCCGTTACTACAGTGAGGTACACTATATAACACACACACAAAAACACGTTGCAAGTTCTAATGGAATAGACCAACCAATGTTGGACTACATATTGTCGTAAGTATACTTTCATCTAAAAAGGATACATTTGTTTTACAAAATTAGCATGTTTTTATTTGCATCAATAGCTTGCATGTTCAAAGTCTCAACTCAGCAATTATGTAATGTGTCATCATCATGCATTTGAGGCTAGCCTTATTAAAATCATAACAATCAAATACTCTGGATACAATGGACCAAGGAGAGGGCTTCTTTAAATCTAATAACGCCCTAGAATTTCTCCCCAGCTTCTCCACTAAGCCTGGGTAGCCTAGTGAGGCTAAATAAAAGTCAACTTCAAACGATCTCTAATCAGYAAACAGAATGTAAAGCCTACTATGCCTACAGTATATCAAGACAGAATCATCATCACAATGCTGCACAGGGACATGTCATTTTCTGTAATGTAGAGAATAACTGTGTGCATTCATTTTCCTTTAATAATCAGCATTTTAAAAACYAATTAATCTAAACTTTTGCCTTATTCAAAGTCTGGTGTAAATTGTYTGTTTATGTCAATGGGATTTTTGTGTGAACAGTTTAGATATAATTGTGCATCTGTGTGAAAGGGGTAATGTGTCTCACGGTCTTTAGGGCATGTGCAATGCAGAAGGCAAACTTAAATGTGCAAAATCTGGTGTTGGTTTACTAATAGGTGATACAAAATTAAAGTTGCCCAAAAAAAAATGAAAATGTTTTAACAGAACACTGAAAGGATATTAAACCTATGCAGCTATCCCTGCCAAAAGACAGCTGGGGTCTACCAGGCTCTGACCAGCCTCCCATTCAAACACTGGCAAATAAGAGCAACAATTACACACAGGTATATAGGATCTCCTCCATGGCCACACCTCGGAGCATACCAATGTGGCCCACAATCTAGGCGGACAAATCTAATTACACTCAGTAAAAAAGATAGAAACTGGCCAAACACCATAATATAGCATTCTCAACAGCAATTATCCATGTCTTAAGCATGGTTAATAGTTAATCAATGGAAGATAAACATCATTTCAACATACAGTGCCAGTCAAAACTTTGGACACACCTACTCATTCAAGGTTTRTCTTTATTTTGACTATTTTCTACATTGTGAATAATAGTGAAGACATCAAAACTATGAAATAACACATATGGAATCATCTATTATTCAGAGAGCAGAATGGTGAGGAGAGATGTTCTAGTCTTCCATAGCGGGAAGTAGGGGCGCTGAGGGTGCTGCAGCACCCCCTGATGTTTTGTTTTTAAATAATATATAAATATTATTTCCACCAAATTTGTGCACTAGGCCTTTATTACCGTATGAGCGGGGAAAAACACTTGTCAGCAGAGTGTAGAAAACTACTTCTCCCTCCTTCAGTATGGCTGTGAATATGCAAACCAGCCCTTTCCTTAGTCTATACTATGTTTGAAAATGTGTGTGTATGTATATACACTGCTCAAAAAAATAAAGGGAACACTTAAACAACACAATGTAACTCCAAGTCAATCACACTTCTGTGAAATCAAACTGTCCACTTAGGAAGCAACACTGATTGACAATACATTTCACATGCTGTTGTGCAAATGGAATAGACAAAAGGTGGAAATTATAGGCAATTAGTAAGACACCCCCAATAAAGGAGTGCCTTTATTCTGCAGGTGGTGACCACCTGCCTCTGTAACCACTTCTCAGTTCCTATGCTTCCTGGCTGATGTTTTGGTCACTTTTGAATGCTGGCGGTGCTTTCACTCTAGTGGTAGCATGAGACGGAGTCTACAACCCACACAAGTGGCTCAGGTAGTGCAGCTCATCCAGGATGGCACATCAATGCGAGCTGTGGCAAGAAGGTTTGCTGTGTCTGTCAGCGTAGTGTCCAGAGCATGGAGGCGCTACCAGGAGACAGGCCAGTACATCAGGAGACGTGGAGGAGGCCGTAGGAGGGCAACAACCCAGCAGCAGGACCGCTACCTCCGCCTTTGTGCAAGGAGGAGCAGGAGGAGCACTGCCAGAGCCCTGCAAAATGACCTCCAGCAGGCCACAAATGTGCATGTGTCTGCTCAAACGGTCAGAAACAGACTCCATGAGGGTGGTATGAGGGCCCGACGTCCACAGGTGGGGGTTGTGCTTACAGCCCAACACCGTGCAGGACGTTTGGCATTTGCCAGAGAACACCAAGATTGGCAAATCCGCCACTGGCGCCCTGTGCTCTTCACAGATGAAAGCAGGTTCACGCTGAGCACATGTGACAGACGTGACAGAGTCTGGAGACGCCGTGGAGAACGTTCTGCTGCCTGCAACATCCTCCAGCATGACCGGTTTGGCGGTGGGTCAGTCATGGTGTGGGGTGGCATTTCTTTTGGGGGCCGCACAGCCCTCCATGTGCTCGCCAGAGGTAGCCTGACTGCCATTAGGTACCGAGATGAGATCCTCAGACCCCTTGTGAGAGCATATGCTGGTGCGGTTGGCCCTGGGTTCCTCCTAATGCAAAACAATGCTAGACCTCATGTGGCTGGAGTGTGTCAGCAGTTCCTGCAAGAGGAAGGCATTGATGCTATGGACTGGCCCGCCCGTTCCCCAGACCTGAATCCAATTGAGCACATCTGGGACATCATGTCTCGCTCCATCCACCAACACCACGTTGCACCACAGACTGTCCAGGAGTTGGCGGATACTTTAGTCCAGATCTGGGAGGAGATCCCTCAGGAGACCATCCGCCACCTCATCAGGAGCATGCCCAGGCGTTGTAGGGAGGTCATACAGGCACGTGGAGGCCACACACACTACTGAGCCTCATTTTGACTTGTTTTAAGGACATTACATCAAAGTTGGATCAGCCTGTAGTGTGGTTTTCCACTTTAATTTTGAGTGTGACTCCAAATCCAGACCTCCATGGGTTGATAAATTTGATTTCCATTGATAATTTTTGTGTGATTTTGTTGTCAGCACATTCAACTATGTAAAGGAAAAAGTATTTAATAAGAATATTTCATTCATTCATATCTAGGATGTGTTATTTTAGTGTTCCCTTTATTTTTTTGAGCAGTGTATATATGTATATGTATATATATAAACAGAAATATCACATTTACATACAGTACCAGTCAGAAGTTTGAATACACCTACTCATTCAAGGGTTTTTCTTTATTTTTACTATTTTCTAAATTCTAGAATAATAGTGAAGACATCTAAACTATGAAATAACACATATGGCATCATGTAGTAGCCAAAAAAGTGTTAAACAAATCAAAATAGATTTTAGATTCTTCAAAGTAGCCACCCTTTGCCTTGATGACAGCTTTGCATACTCTTGGCATTCTCTCAACCAGCTTCAACTAGAATGCTTTTCCAACAGTCTTGAAGGWGTTTCCACATATGCTGAGCACTTGTTGGTTGCTTTTCCTTCACTCTGCGGTCCGACTCATCCCAAAACATCTCAATTGGGTTCAGGTCAGGTGATTGTTGAGGCCAGGTCATCTGATGCAGCACTCCACCACTCTCCTTCTTGGTCAAAATAGCCCTTACACAGCCTGGAGGTGTGTTGTGTCATTGTCCTGTTGAAAAACAAATGATAGTTCCACTAAGCGCAGACCAYATGGGATGGCATATTGCTGCGGTAGCCATGCTGGTTAAGTGTGCCTTGAGTACTCGAATCGACTTTATTCAATTATATGCACAAGCCTAACTCCAAACCGAAACACAACTGGAGGGAGTTGAACGCACGCTGCATGAGCCTTCAAATAATTTCACACATTTGCGCGCGCCCTAGGAAGCACAGCAGAACACAGGAACAACCAGTAATCACCGCAACACCAAGAACAAAAAACAACGGTATCAAAATGAAATGGAATGAAATGACATAAAGCAATTACATTTCTACCCGATAAGTTTATGCTAATGTTAGCTCCTAAACATTGCATCCACTCAGACGATCAAACAGCAGATCAATTACAGGAAATAACCACAGAAACAATGTTTGCTTGATAAACAACTCCCCATAATAGCGAATGAACTAAAATCATGTAACGTAATATTAAACTGTGCTGTGAATCAGACCTGGCTTCAAATACACGAGTATGTGATATTTAAATACTTATTTTTCTGTGTATTTGAATATTTTCAAATGATGTGAATCATTGGAAGTATTTAAAAGTATTTTACAAGTATTTCATATAAATATCCTACTATTTGAAAGTATTTTCAAATACTATTTTCAAATACCTGGGTTAAATTCATGGGAGTGTATTTGAGGCAGTGTAATTTTGTATTTTCAAATACAGGCTAATACTTTCRAAGTGTTTTTCCAAATACAGTACATTCCAATATTGTGTTTTTTATATATCTGAATATTTACTTCGAAATGCATGTGAAAGCAATTTAYATATTTGAAATAGTATTTGAGATATTGGTCTTAGTAAAACAACAATGAGAAATACTTGACTTAGGCTACAAGTGTGTTGAGAATGGAGGGAATAGATCGCAATCTCCAGCTAGGGTGTGTAGACATAAAAAAGCACTTCACCTCACTGTGGATATCTAGTGATTTCTGTGCTTTCTGACACACCAGAATTCTTACTTTTCAGCCCACRACTATACAGCCCTTGCATCACTTGCTTGCGAAATCCTCTAAAATGTGTATGTGCTTGATCCTGGCAGAGCTGCTCTCCACTGAACCACAGAGTAGGTGTTTGGGCTGAGGCTCAATTATTAGATGGCAGTGGAGCCCTCCTAGGAGACCAGACCAACACTGCTTTAACACAGTTCACTTCAGATGAATAGTCCCATCTCCTCCGCTCTGTAAATATTTCTCTGTTCCTCCCTCCAACTGCTCAGTAAAGTAGACTGTTGTGTTGATTTAGTAGGTGAACGTGGGTTTTGTAGGACATAAACCCACAGTCAATAAAGGGGAACATGACCGGGGATCCATACTAAGATCTGAAGGTTATTTGGGGATAATAGACATGCTGATATAATGGTCAGAAAAGAGACTGACAGTATATTGTTGTTTTACAATTGTAACAAGGTTTCATATTGGAAAAGCACTGCTCTGCCCCATGCCTCACCGTTTCTAAGATTAGTTGTCATTGTTGGATACTGTAATCAAACATGTCAATAGTACTTAAAGCTGAATTTTATGTTATAAGATGACTATGTACCGGTTGTAGGGACTTTAGTAGTCTAATAATTGGTTATAATTGGTGACTTAATTAATTAATTTGCCTACTTTTCTAAATTAATAACATTGCATAAGGGCACCAGTAATTGTTTTTATTCAAAGGGAACAATTTACTTGAAACTCTAATTAGTAGTTTAGCCTACGTTCATAAAGTCTTGTATCAACAATTTTAAAGGAAACGTAAAGTCTTTATTTGTATTAGACCCAGCATTTGTCAAAACAAGAGAACCACATTTCTTTATAAAGACAGAATTTATTATTATCCTAAGAAACACACAATTAAAATAAACACAAAGATTATGGTTGATAAAGCAATGCCGAATTGTCAAGGATGAAACACAGAGAATGCTGTCATATTTACTGAGTCCCTGGTCAGGTCCTCTCTCTCTCTCTTTGTCTCTCCTTGACCCGCGTCGGTACCAATTCAAGGCGCTTTATTGGCATGGGAAACATACGTTAACATTGCCAAAGCAAGTGAGGTAGATAATATACAAAAGTGAAATAAACAACAAAAATTAACAGTAAACATTACACATACAGAAGTTTCAAAAGAATGAAGACATTTCTAATGTTATATTATATATATATATACAGTGTTGTAACGGCCTCTATTGGAGCAGTCAGCTTTGTGTTGCAGCACATGGTGCGAAGGTGTCCAAAACGCCACTCTCGTGGGCCATTCGTTTTTCACAAAGGTGTAGGTCTGTCCATTTTTCTTCAGTCCATGTCAACGCCTCTCTGAGTTCAGAGGCCGCTTCCTAAAGTTCTGTTTCAGTCCAAGACTGACAACTCTTCGTCATGCCTTCTCTCCTCTCACCCTCCTGCAAGACAATTCTCCTTCTCCTCCAAGTTGATCCAAGTCGTCATTTCAAATGTATTTAAGAGTAGGGATAAAAGTCAATACTTTATCATTTGCCTATATATTACGAATGTTTTTCTGAGAGGGAYTTGGGTGTTTTCCTGCCCAACATCATGGGATGTTGAACCAAGGAAACCTTTGTTAGATACACAACATGACCTCGTTTGTGTCTCCTGACGGGTCAGAGTTCAACCTTTTCCTTCGAGCTGGTGTGACTGCTTCCRTTTGTTTGTACATCGTTCTTAGTGAACACTCGGTCAGCTATCACGCAAGAGCAGGAAGACATAACCACTTCCTGAAAGGTTTATGACTCATGATATATGAAGGTTGGACAAAAAGGGTCTGTGGGTGTGAACATGGAGAGAGAAATCCCCCTGCCTCATAACAGTCACACTATGGAAATGTGTTCCTGTGACACCCAGAGTTACAACACGGTGTTATGTGCCATAGCTACTGTGTCAGATAACTTTGTAGTTGGTCTAGAATGTTGCCCCCTGCCAAGACACTTGCTCTGCTGTAAAACGCCAGAAGCCAGTGGCCTTTCTCTCCCAGTGGAGGAAATGGTGAAGTACTTGGAAACCAATTGATATCATCAGCTGCAGCGTCCCAAAAGCAGGGTCCAAGTAGCAGCGTCCCAGTAGCAGCCAGCCAGTGTCCTCTCTATGTCCCCTGTTATTGCCATACACCCTGATCTCAATTAGACAGACAAACCCCTGGAGGCCGTCCGGCTTAGGCATGGCCAGTTAGCTTTCCTAGCCATGTCCGAACTCCTTTGAATTGCTGTGTCGGCCTGTTGCATAGCCAGTAATCAGGGTTGACTGTGCTGCAGTGGCAAAGCTTCCGCATTGTGACCTATTTTCAAGCCAAACCTTAAGAGCTGGGGAAAAAGSAGAGGATTTAGCAGAAATCCTGGAGCTATAAAACTCTCCACTGGCCAAGCCTCTGGATACTACACATTGTTAGCTGGTTGTCTAAAGAGTTGATATACCATTTCATATAGAGGAGATGTGATTGGAGTCATATACCAGTGGATATTAATTAAACATTTAAAATCAAATCAAATTTTATTGGTCACATACACATGGTTAGCAGATGTTATTGCGAGTGTAGCAAAATGCTTGTGCTTCTAATTTCGACAGCGCAGCAATATCTAACAAGTAATATCCCCAAATTCCACAACACACACATAATACACACCAATCTAAGTAAAGGAATAGAATAAGAATATATAAATATATGGATGAGCAATGACAGAGCGGCATAGGCTAAGATGCAATAGATAGTATAGAATACAGTATATACATATGAGATGAGTAATGCAAGATATGTAAACATTATTAAAGTGGCATTATTAAAGTGACGAGTGTTCCATTTTTATTAAAGTGGCCAATGATTTCAAGTCTGTATGTAGGCAGCAGCCTCTCTGTGCTAGTGATGGCTGTTTAAAAGTTTGATGGCCTTGAGATAGAAGCTGTTTTTCAGTCTCTCGGTCCCAGCTTTGATGTTCCTGTACCAACCTCGCCTGCTGAATGGTAGCGGGGTGAACAGGCAGTGGCTCGGGTGGTTGTTGTCCTTGATGATCTTTATGGCCTTCCTGTGACGTCGGCTGCTGTAGGTGTCCTAGAGGGCAGGTAGTTTGCCCCCGGTGATACGTTGTGCAGGCCGCACCACCCTCTGGAGAGCTTTGCGGTTGTGGGTGGTGCAGTTGCCGTGCCAGGCGGTGATACAACCGWCAAGATGCACTCAATTGTGCATCTGTAAAAGTTTGTGAGGGTTTTAGGTGACAAGACAAATTTCTTCAGCCTCCTGAGGTTGAAGAGGCGCTGTTGCACCTTCTTCACCACACTGTCTGTGTGTGTGGACCATTTCAGTTTGTCAGTGATGTGTACGCTGAGGAACTTAAATCTTTCCACCTTCTCCACTGCAGTCCCGTCGATGTGGATAGGGGGATGCTCCCTCTCCTGTTTCCTGAAGTCCACGATCATCTCCTTTGTTTTGTTGATGTTGAGTGAGAGGTTATTTTCCTGACACCACATTCTGAGAGCCCTCATCTCCTCCCTGTAGGCTGTCTTGTCATTGTTGGTAATCAAGCCTTCTATTGTTGTGTCGTCTGCAAAGTTGATGATTGAGTTGGAGGTGTGTATAGCCACGCAGTCGTGGATGAACAGGGAGTAGAGGAGGGGGCTAAGCACACACCCTTGTGGGGCCCCAGTGTTGAGGATCAGCGAAGTGGAGATGTTGTTTCCTACCTTCACCACCTGGGGGCGGTCCATCAGAAAGTCCAGGACCCAGTTGCACAGGGTGGGGTTGAGACCCAGGGCCTCAAGCTTAATGATGAGCTTCGAGGGTACAATGGTGTTGAATGCTCAGCTATAGTCAATGAACAGCATTCTTACATAGGTATTCCTCTTGTCCAGATGGGATAGGGCAGTGTGCAATGTGATGGCAATTGCTTCGTCTGTGGACCTATTGGGGTGGTAAGCAAATTTAAGTGGGACTAGTGACAGGTAAGGTGGAGGTGATATGATCCTTGACTAGTTTCTCAAAGCACTTCATGATGACAGAAGTGAGTGCTACGGGGCGATAGTCATTTAGTTCAGTTACCTTTGCATTCTTGGTTACAGGAAAAATGGTGGCCATCTTGAAGCATGTGTGGACAGCAGACTGGGATAGGGAGAGATTGAATATGTCCATAAACACACCAGCCAGCTGGTCTGTGCATGCTCTGAGGACGCGGCTAGGGATGCTGTCTGGGCTGGCAGTCTTGCGAGGGTTAACACGTTTAAATGTCTTACTCACGTTGGACACGGAGAAGGAGAGCCCACAGCCTTGGTAGCGGGCCGTGTCGGTGGCACTGCATTATCCTCAAAGCAGGCAAAGAAAGTGTTTAATTTGTCTGGAAGCAAGACGTCGGTGTTTGTGACGTGGCTGGTTTTCCTTTTTTGGCACTTGTGATGAGTACAGTACAATTGTGTAATAATCACTCTCAACTGGAACCAACAGTTTGTTTATACAACCATTGACAGAGCTCTTACATTCTGAACTGGGTTTCTTATTTGAGATTTCATAGGTTACAGGAATTTCTCTTTGACAACATTGGTAAGGATTGTGCAAGTAAGCYTAGGAGAGGGAGGTTGTGTAGTTTTTCTTTACATACAGTACTGCCCTCACTGAATGGCATTTCCAGGTTGCAGGTGTTTGTGTGCTTATGAGTGATATAGTATGTTAATGTGTTCTAACCAGGAAGTCTTTTATCTAGGGATCTCTTGGAAAGAGGGATATGCTTTATTACTGTGCTCTGCTGGTGACTTCCTCCTTTCCGTTCCACAGGTAAAGGCCCAGAGATGCTGTTAGCAGGACAGAAGCTGAACGACAATGAGTGGCACTCAGTGAAGGTGGTACGTCTTGGGAAGAACCTGCAGCTCTCTGTGGACAATGTGACTGTGGAAGGTAGGAGGGGAGAGCAGAGTCAAACCARGAGATGAAGGGAAACTGTGATCCTCATAATAATACACTAAATACCAAATAACATTTKATGTTCAGTTTGTGATCCTCTGTAGCTCAGGCGGTAGAACATGGTGCTTRACTGTAAGTCGCTTTAGATAGAAGTGTCTGCTAAATGGTATATATTATGCCTATCATCATGTATTTATTCTACCCCAGGCCATATGGCCGGTGCCCACACCCGCCTGGAGTTCCACAACATTGAGACTGGCATCATGACAGAGAGACGCTTCATCTCTGTGGTGCCAACCAACTTCATAGGGCACCTGCAGGCCCTCTCCTTCAACGGCGTGCCCTACCTGGACCAGTGTAAGAACGGAGACATCTCCTACTGCGAACTCAACGCCCGCTTCGGCATGCGCCGCATTGTGGCAGACCCTGTGACCTTCCACAGCCGGGCCAGCTACCTAGCCTTCTCTACCCTGCAGGCCTACGCCTCTATGCACCTCTTCTTCCAGTTCAAGACCACCTCCCCTGATGGCCTGCTCCTCTTCAACTCTGGAGACGGCAGTGACTTCATCATGGTGGAGCTGGTCAAAGGGTGAGTGGTGTGCTGGGGTAAAGACGGCAGTGNCTTCATCATGGTGGAGCTGGTCAAAGGATGAGTGGTGTGCTGGGGTAAAGACGGCAGTGGCTTCATCATGGTGGAGCTGGTCAAAGGATGAGTGGTGTGCTGGGGTAAAGACGGCAGTGACTTCATCATGGTGGAGCTGGTCAAAGGATGAGTGGTGTGCTGGGGTGACCAGGAAGGGGTAAAGCTCCACCTCATATTCCAATGGGTTGGATTATTATAATTTTTTAAAGACTGTGTTCAACCTATTTTGCAACATATTTTGTTAGGTGCTGTAACCATGCAGAGTGTGTATGGGATAGATTAATAATAGCACAGCTGCCTACCACTGTTCCCCTTTTTTCTTGCTCAACAAGTTATTTTCTGTTATATGGAATACTTTGATTCGGTCAGCCGGAGCCATATAAAGGGAATGTATTCAGAATGTTTTAGTGAAACGAGACGGATAGAGCGAGTAAGAGTGAAAGAGCGAACAATATTCCCACAGATGTTTAACCGCGGTCCAATTTTGCCCAGAAATACTGCCACACAGTAAACAATTAGTCAGCAGGAGTTATTCTAAGCTGTGGAGCCTTTAGGCAGCGTACTGGATACATGGGCTGAAGAGAGAACTCATATCTCTCAGTGCTGCTGGTACTACACTTTCTCTGATGATGTTTCTGTTAATATTATCAATATGCATTGAATCTGCATTTCAAAAGGACAGGATGTTGCAATATCGTCCCTATCAATTGTAGATGTCCTTTACATTTTAATATTTACCTAGATACAGTATCTGTTAGTCAATCTGTAAATTGACTTGTGCATGATGTAATGTTGTGTTGTAGGTACATCCATTATGTGTTTGACCTGGGTAACGGACCGTCACTCATGAAGGGCAACTCTGAGAAGCCTCTCAACGACAACCAGTGGCACAACGTGGTGGTGTCCCGGGATGATAACAACGTGCACATCCTCAAGACCGACTCCCGCACCGTCACCCAGCACTCCAACGGAGCCCGTAACCTGGACCTCAAAGGTATGGTATACGCTACCACTCCTCAAAACTGGCTCCAGCCATGGTACTCCTGCTAGGTATACAGTGCATTCGGAAAGTATTCAGACCCATTGACTTTTTCCACATTTTGTTAGGTTACAGCCTTATTCTAAAATTGATTGAATAGTTTTTTCCCCTCTATCTACACATAATACCCCATAATGACAAAGCAAAAACAGTTTTTTTGAAAATGTTGCTAATTTATTTTTTTAAATTATAATAATCACATTTACTTATGTATACAGACCAATTACTCAGTACTTTGTTGAAGCTCCTTTGGCAGTGATTATAGCCTCAAGTCTTTTTGGGTATGACGCTACAAGCTTGGCACACCTGTATTTGGGTAGTTTCTCCCATTCTTCCCTGCAGATCCTCTCAAGCTCTGTCAGGTTGGATGGGGAGTGTTTCTGCACAGCTATTTTCTGGTCTCTCCAGAGATGTTCYATCGGGTTCAACTCTGGGCTCTGACTGGTCCTCTCAAGGATATTGAGACTTGTCCCGAAGCCACTCCTGCATTGTCTTGGTTGTGTGCTTACGGTCGTTGTCCTGTTGGAAGGTGAACCTTCGCCCCAGTCTGAGGTGCTGAGCACTCTGGATTTTTCATCAAGGATCTCTCTGTACTTTGCTCCGTTCAGCTTTGCCTCGACCCTGACTAGTATCCCAGTCCATGCCGCTGAAAAACATCCCCACAGCATGATGCTACCACCACCATGCTTCACCGTACGATGGTGCCAGGTTTCCTCCAGACGTGATGCTTGGCATTCAGGCCAAAGAGTTCAATCTTGGTTTCATCAGACCAGAGAATCTTGTTTCTCATGGTCTGAGAGTCTTTAAGTGCCTTTTGGCAAACTCCAAGCGGGGTGTCATGTGCATTTTACTGAGGAGTGGCTTCCGTCTGGTCACTCTACCATAAAGGCCTGATTGGTGGAGTGCTGCAGAGATGGTTGTCCTTCTGAAAGGTTCTCCCATCTCCACAGAGGAACTCTGGAGCTCTGTCAGAGTGACCATCGGGTTCTTAGTCACCCCTTCTCCCCTGATTGCTCAGTTTGGCTGGGCGGRCAGCWCTAGGAAGAGTCTTGGTGGTTCCAAACTTCTTCCATTTAAGAATGATTGCGGCCACTGTGTTTTTGGGGACCTTCAATGCTGCAAAAAWYWTTTGGTATCCTTCCCCAGATCTGTGCCTTGACACAATCCTGTCTCGGAGCTCTACAGACAATTCCTTCGACCTCAGGYCTTGGTTTTTACTCTGACATGCACTGTCAACTGTGGGATCTTATATAGACAGMTGTSMGCCTTTCRAAATCATGTCCAATCAAGTTGTAGAAACATCTCAAGGATGATCAATGGAAACAGGATGCGCCAAAACTCAGTTTTGAGTCTCATAGCAAAGGTTCTGAATAATTATGTAAATAAGGTATCTGTTTTTTATTTGTAATAAATTTGCTAAAATGTCTAAAAACCTGTTTTCACTTTGTCATTATGTAGTATTGTATGTATATAGCTAAGGGTTATTATAATTGTTTAATCCATTTTAGAATATGGCTGTAATGTAACAAAATGTGGAAAAAGTCAAGGAGTCTGAATACTTTCCGAAGGCACTGTATATAATATAGGGAGTGGACTCAAAGTGCTTATTTTCTTAGTGCAGTATTTCAGATCAACAGACACTAAAATCCGACTGTCAGAAGCACACATCTGTGTTTGTTGCTGTCAAAACGCTGAATACAGACACCAGCTATGATTGCTGTGTTGTTCAATAGGCTTTATGAAGATAAAGGAGTCAAAATGAATTAGTTTTTTTGGTAGACTGTCATGCCGAGGAGAGGAATGCTTTGGGTGGGAAGAAAATTAAGTCTTTGTACTTAGTGAATGAAAGTGAAATGAGATTAAAAGAGAGGTGATCAAAGAGTGCCAGCAGTGGACAGAGAACAGCAGGGAGAACAGCAGGGAGAAGCCTGTAGCTTCTGCTCTCGGCTGCTGCTCTTTCTCTACCTGCTCTCTGCTACTGCGGCTT
>NC_036844.1:31983212-31984719 GCF_002910315.2 Salvelinus sp. IW2-2015
AACTGCCCGAGTTACACCAGGAACGCACAATCCCTCCATCAGTGCTCAGACTGTACGCAATAGGCTGAGGGAGGCTGAACTGGGGGCTTGAAGGCCTGTTGTAAGGCAAGTCCTCACCAGACATCACCGGCAACAACGTCGCCTATGGGCACAAACCCACCGTCGCTGGACCAGACAGGACTGTCAAAAAGTGCTCTTCACTGACGAGTCGCGGTTTTGTCTCACCAGGGGTGATGGTCGGATTTGCGTTTATTGTCGAAGGAATGAGCGTTACACCGAGGCCTGTATTCTGGAGCGGGATCTATTTAGAGGTGGAGGGTCCGTCATGGTCTGGGGCGATGTGTCACAGCATCATCGGACTGAGCTTGTTGTCATTGCAGGCAATCTCAACGCTGTGTGTTACAGGGAAGACATCCTCCTCCCTCATGTTGTACCCTTCCTGCAGGCTCATCCTGACATGACCCTCCAGCATGACAATGCCACCAGCCATCCTGCTCGTTCTGTGCGTGATTTCCTGCAAGACAGGAATGTCAGTGTTCTGCCGTGGCCAGCGAAGAGCCCGGATCTCAGTCCCATTGAGCACGTCTGGGACCTGTTGGATCAGAGGGTGAGGGCTAGGGCCATTCRCCCCAGAAATGTCTGGGACCTTGCAGGTGCCTTGGTGGAAGAGTGGGGTAACATCTCACAGCAAGAACTGGCAAATCTGGTGCAGTCCATGAGGAGGAGATGCACTGCAGCACTTAATGCAGCTGGTGGCCACACCAGATACTGACTGTTACTTTTGAACCCCCCTTTGTTCAGGGACACATTATTCCACTTCTCTTAGTCACATGTCTGTGGAACTTGTTCAGTTTATGTCTCAGTTGTTGAATCTTGTTATTTTCATACAAATATTTACACATGTTAAGTTTTCTGAAAATAAACGCAGTTGACAGTGAGAGGACGTTTCTTTTTTTGCTGAGTTTATATGGTCAACAAAGGGCATTTAGAAACATAGCCATTAAACCGTTTTATTGTGAGAGTGCCTGAGGCTCTACAACAGGGTTCCAAAATATATATTGTTTTATTACGCCCCTCAAGTTTTCTGAGGAAAACATTTATTTAGGATCTTGGATATATAACACTGTAAACTCACCAGGAAATGAGCTCAAAGTGATTTTAATTTAGGTAATATCTTACCAAGTATTCCCACCCATACAGAAAGGCATACAGTTGAATTCAGAAGTTCACATACACTTAGGTTGGAATCATTAAAACTAGTTTTTCAACCACTCCACAKATTTCTTGTTAACAAACTATAGTTTTGGCAAGTTGGTTAGGACYTCTACTTTGTGCATGACACAAGTAATTTTTCCAACAATTGTTTACAGCCAGATTATTTCACTTATAATTCACTGTATCACAATTCCAGTGGGTCAGACGTGTACATACAATTAAGTTGACTGTGCTTTAAACACTTTGGAAAATTCCATGAAAATGTATTCACTGCCCTTTCTTAGAAGCTTTC
>NC_036844.1:31985843-32004089 GCF_002910315.2 Salvelinus sp. IW2-2015
TAGAACGTTTTGGCATAATAACTTGTTATGTTTGGAGGAAAAAGTGGAGGCCTTGCAAAGCCGAAGAACACCACATCCAACGCGTGAAGCACGGGGGGGACAGCATCATGTTGTGGGGGTGCTTTGCTGCAGGAGGGACTGGTGCACTCACAAAATAGATGGCTATGAGAAAATAAAATTTGATGTGGATGTATTGAAGCAACCATCTCAAGCCATCAGTCCAGGAGTTAAAGCTTCGGTTGCAAATGTCTTCCAATGGACATGACGCCCAAGCATACTTCCAAAGTTTGGGTGGCAAAATGGCGTAAGGACAACAAAGTAAGGTGTTGGAGTGGCCATCACAAATGCCTGATCTCATCCTATAGAAATGATGTGGGCAGAACTGAAAAAAGTTTGTGTGACGAGCAAGGATCGCTACAAACCTACTCAGTTACACCAGCTCTGTCAGGGAGGACTGGGCCAAAATCCCCCAACTTATTGTGGAAGCTTGTGGAAGGCTACCCGATATGTGTTAATCAAGTTAAAACAATTTAAAGGCAATGCTACCAAATACTAAATTGAGTGTATGTAAAACTTCTACCCACTGGAATGTGATGAAAGAAATGAAAGCTGACAAATCATTCTCTCTACTATTATTCTGACATTTGACATTCTTAAAATAAAGTGGTGATCCTAATTGACCTAAGACAGGGAATTTTTACTAGGATTAAATGTCAGGAATTGGGAAAAAACGAGTTTAAATGTATTTGGCTAAYGTGTATGTAAACTTCTGACTTCAACTGTATGTGATCCTGATGTAATCAAGGTTTGAAATTATTCTGTTTTTGTCAYTACTATCTGTMTAGGACTCTTGTGGTCAGTTTGCAGTCCGACCAGCTGCTCAAGGAGGCCCACAGCTGAACGTAATCGGGGATCCRTCTACAGTGTTTAATTTCCTTGAAAAAATTACTTTCAATGTCTTGAAAGAACAGCTTTTACAGAAATGGCTCAAGCATTACAGTGTATGTGATATATTTGAGACGTGTATCGGAATCGGAAGGGTCCATGTAGTGTCAGAGGTGTTTCTGCAGTCAGAAAAGCCTTCAGTTGCTCTACTCTGTTACTCAGAGTATTCTCAGTAGAAATAGACTCGTGGTATGAACACYAGAGTATGTTGGTTTTGAAAGGGAAGACATACAGTAGCTAGTACATCAGTCTGTACGTCAGAGGGGATTTTGTTTGACGTTTCTTCTTGACTTGAAGTTCTAGGCTTAAACTAGTGTTAGGTTGTTGGTAACCAAAGAAATGTATGTAATTGACCTATGTGATAGAGAATTTAATAAAATAAGTTTGATAAATAGACATTTGTTGTAACCACYCACAGTACTAGGCAACATGTTTTTGATTACCATAACAACCCTAGTTGTAACCACGCACAGTACTAGGCAACATGTTTTTGATTACCATAACAACCCTAGTTGTAACCACGCACAGTACTAGGCAACATGTTTTGGGATAAATATTTTGGGTAACAGCAGCTGTACCAATTATGTGTTCGTTTCAGTTGTAGACCCAAATTAATATTATTCTTCAATCTTGTTATTGTAGACCTTCACCATTAATGCTCCTTAATCCTCACCGTATAGGGTCTGCATAGCACATCCTCTTCTAGTTTATTTCATCTAGTTTTGTCTCTCACTTTGTTCCTCAGAACATTAAAGATTCATTTAAGTTTCTCCATATCCCAAGGGTCCGCTGGCTGAACTTCTTGTGTAATCAGTATAAGCCAAATAAACCAGACTATGAAATCATACTTTTTTTCCTGTGCTGTATAAATTAACAGGGTACCGTTTAAAGCAATGTAAGACATTTTAATATGCTGTTAAATGAAACTTCTCATTTTTATGTCCTGCAGGTTTTAAATGACTGTACACCAGTTTGGTATTATCCTTGCGTTATCAGCCATGTAACYTTTCACATATTTCTGCAGAGAAAATAAACAGATTTTCTTTGCTATTTTTGCCAATAAACATCACATCACAGAGGAATTCTCAGATACTGTATGTACATTTCTCGGCTTGCAATTTACATATAATCTGTGAATGATTACTGTGGCTGGGAGGGTTACTATTAAAGTAAACACTCTCTTGAGAGGAGCATCAATCTGATGAAAACAGATCATCATTGGTTTAAATGACTTAGAGCTGTGTTCACCTGCATCTGATGCAACATGCCACCAAATGGCTTCTTGGAGGTTGTAAATCGTAAGGAGATCTGTCTGATCTGAACGTTAACTAGCATTATCGGYGGCCTATAATTGCAGAACATTTATCAAACACAAAGCAGGTGTAAGGGTATCAGATTTGTTCATGGCTGCTTTAACTCAATGAGTGACGGGTGCWAAAACCTCCCACTACCTGGAGGCGTATCTGCTGTGACTACTGAGAATAATCATTCTCTTCCAGGAACACATGCTCTGATTGATTGATGCTGTGTGTTCCAGGGGATCTGTATGTTGGTGGTGTGGGGAAGACCATGTACAGTAGCCTGCCCAAGCTGATCGCGTCCCGCGATGGGTACCAGGGCTGCCTGGCCTCCGTGGACCTGAACGGGAGACTTCCTGACCTGATGGCAGACGCCCTCCACAGGGTGGGCCAGGTGGAGCGGGGCTGTGGAGGTACGTATTAACAGSGGCACAGCCATGGGGTCATGAACACCTCCGAGGAGCAGGCCATCACCTGTGGATCCACCTTATGGTTCACTGCATGTCCTTTTCCTCCCCCCTCCCCTCCCCAGGCCCGAGCAGCACCTGTACAGAGGACTCGTGCCATCACCAGGGGGTGTGTCTCCAGCAGTGGGAGGGCTTCTCCTGTGACTGCACCATGACCTCCTATGGAGGAGCATTCTGCAGCGACCGTGAGTACTATCTCTTTCATGTGACTGGTTCAAAACTACGCTATCTGTCCTTTCTCCTTTCCTTGTGACTTTACCTTGACATCATTGGAAAACGTCACAGAGTGAGGAGAAGGTTGAAGTTGCATTTGAATGGTTTATTTTAGGGCGCTTTCACATATCCCCTTATGATCCGGATCCTGGAGCGTTTGGTACCCTGATCAATGCTATAAAGCATGTGTGAAATTCAAATCGAAACCCGCCTGTAACGAATCCTGGACCTGCATGAGAAAGCAGGTCAAAGATCCAGGACACGAGTACCAGGTATTGTGACGCTGCAGCGCGAGTRGCGTGGAACTTTTTTGCATGTTGTAAACAAGCTAACTCACCTGCTTGAAGAATCCGCATCTTGCTAATCGCACCCTGAAACGGTTATTTTCAGGTCTTGTGAAAGCAAAACGTATTCTGTAAAATTCTCACAAACGCTCCAGGAAWCCGAACCAGGGTACCGAATTTCATATGTGAAAACGCCTTTAGTGTGCATTATTTTCACCTGTCAAATTGTGTCATTGTTGGCACAAAATAATTATGTGCCTTCAATTGCAAAACCTTTTTCTCAAATGATGTGCGTGCATCCTCTGCAAACCAGAACAGGTAAYGAAGTATCATGCATCCTTCCTTCATCCATCAACAATTATTGACATCGTAACCGTCCTTCGTGGCTGCCAGTTAGAGACATCTGGCTCATTAACGGCAGAGAAGAAGGATCCACTTCTGGTCACCTAAAGTCATTATGGCTGGGTCAAACTAACAGACCCACGTTGACCTTTCTGTAAGGAGGCTTCTCTTATGCACTTCTTCAAAGCCTCTCYTCTGAGGTGTTCATGTCTCTGCATTACAATGAGGCCATTCATCCATTAGGCATTGTTATTGACTTCCAGGTTCTACGTATGTACACACTAAATGACAGATTATTGGTACCTCTCTTCTAATGTAAGTTTCCCCTGAACATGTCTGATTCTAGAGTAGTGTGTGCTATTAGAAACATACTCATGCTATAGTAGGTGAACAGAAGTCTATTGTCCCTGGAGATGTTTTTCTTTCATTTAAATCATTTATTATAATGTCAGACAACATTTTGTATGAAAACAAAAACAGCTCATATTTCTGTTGTGAGGGGGTTGAGAGGTGTGTGTTTGGGGGGTTGAGAGAGGTGTGTTTGGGGGGGTGAGAGGTGTGTGTGTGTGGGGGTGAGAGGTGTGTGTGTGTGTGGGTGGGAGAGGTGTCTGGGGGTAAGAGGTGGGGGGGTGGGGGTGAGAGGTGTGTTTGTGGGGGTGTGGGGGGGTGAGAGGTTTGTGTGTGTGGCGGGGGGGGTGACATTGCAAGGAAAAGACGTCTTGTTTTCGCTCTCCCTTCATTTTGCTTCCATGAAAATGTTCTGGGGGACAGCCTAATGAGCTACATGACAATAAACTGGCTTTTATTCTCTACTCTATTAATACTACAAATACATTTCAGGTGTGTGTTTGTGTGTGCGTGTATTAATGCTTTTTTCTGTTACTTTGACTTCACAGTTGATTTCTTCCTCTGTAGTAAATAACTGTATTGTTTTTTTWATGAAAATTCAGGGCGTCTTATTGGTTACAATAGCAGGAGATTATCATAAGCTTTCTGTGAAGTGGCCTTGAAGAGTTAAGCCTAATTTGCTGCAGTGACGTGCAGAAATAATGATATGTAATGGTGCTTGCTTTTGTTTATTCTTCGGAGTTACTAGACCTACGACGATATATGATGCGGTGCTTTAGTAACTTTCTCTTCAAGCTCCCTGGGGGAGTCATTACAGTAGATTATCATTTTCAGAAAGCAACAAACACTGTTACAGCCTCATTACGATGACAGACAGGGAGGATTGAGCTACTGCTATAGCCTTACTCYGGGGGGGAAAGTAATGGCGGGTATMGTACGGCGTCCCAGCAAAATAAATAGTGGGGGTACGCTGTACCGGTGAAACATGAGCCTATCACAGAATTTAAAACAGCGTTTCATTAAAACTAGTCTACTACACCACTTTCAGAGGAATGAGAAATTAGCGAATGGACTTGAAAACGTGTCGTATATCCTACGCTCCAAAATGTGATYTGGTTCGAAGAGAACACTGAACTTTTGCCAAGGCAGAGATGAGTTGCCGACAACGAGATGCSCGCAGACAGCAGTGGACGTGTAAATTCTCTCCTAATGACAATCGCCAAATGTCATAACACTTTTTGGTGTTTTGTTTAACAGATCTCTTTTCATTCACCACTGTTTGGAGGCTGGAAATGTGTTGTGAGTGGATGAACGTGTGCGGGTAGCCTGGTAAAGCAGCCCTTTGAAGGGATTGTTTGACAAGCAGATGAAACATRGTGTCTGGTTGAGTTTATGCCACAATAAAAGGTAACACATTTTTTAAGGTTAAATGACAAATCTTTACTCTAGGCCCACAGAGATCCTATTCAATTAATAGGGATTCTACACTGGAAAAAAATATGTAAACGCACATGCAACAATTTCAAACATTTTACTGAGTTACAGTTCATATGAGGAACTCAGTCAATTGAAATAAATTCATTAGGCCCTAATCTATGGATTTCACAACTGGAAATACRGTTATGCATCTGTTGGTCACAGATACCTTAKAAAAAAGGTGTGGGCATGGATCAGGAAACCAGTCAGTATCTGGTGTGACCAACATTTGCCTCATGCAGRGTGACACATCTCCTTCGCATAGAGTTGATCAGGCTGTTGATTGTGGCCTGTGGAATGTTGTCCCACTCCTCTTCAATGGCTGTGCAAAGTTGCTGGATATTGGCGGGAACTGGAACACYCTGTTGTACACGTCAATCCAGAGCATCCCAAACATGCTCAATGTGTGARATGTCTGGTGAGTATCCAAGCCATGGAAGAACYGGGACATTTTCAGCTTCCAGTATTTTGTACAGATCTTTGCGACAATGGGCCYTGCATTATCATGCTGAAACATGAGATMATGGCGGCGGATGAATGGCACGATAATGGACCTCAGGATCTCATCACGCTATCTCTGTGCATTCACATTGCCATCGATAAAACACAATTGTGTTCGTTGTCCGTAGCTTATGCCTGTCCATATCATAACCCCACCMCCACCATGGGAAGAGCACACTTCTCCAGRGMGCCAGTGGCSATTGAAGGTAAGCATTTCATTTGCTCACTGAAGTCGGTTACGAGGCCGAACTGCAGTCAGATCAAGACCCTGGTGAGGATGACGAGCATGCAGATGAGCTTCCCTGAGACAGTGTCTGACAGAAATTCTTCGGTTGTGCAAACCCCTCAGTTTCATCAGCTGTCTGGGTGGCTCATCTCAGACCAACCCGCAGGTGGGCTGGCGTGGTTACATGTGGTCTGCGTTTGTGAGGCTGATTGGACGTACTACCGAATTCTCTAAAACAACGTTGGAGGTAGCTTATGGTATAGAAATAAACATTACATTCTCTGGTGGACAATCCTGCAGGCAGAATGCCAATTGTATGCTCCCTCAAAACTTGAGGCATCTGTGGTATTTTGGCAAAACTGCACATTTTAGAGTGGCTTTTTATTGTCCCCAGCACAAGGTGCACCTGTGTAATGATCATGCTGTTTAATCYGCTTCTTGATATGCCACATCTGTCAGGTAGATGGATTATCTTGGCAAAGGAGAAATGCTCACTGGCAGTGATGTAAACAAATTTGTGCACACAATTTGAGATGATAAAGGACTGGGGATGTTGTATTGATGRCAATGTCTCTGTTCTCAAATTTGAAAACGTACAAATAAAGTATAAAAAGGGAACTAAGCTGTGCAGGCTCAGTTCAGATATTTTAAAAACAAAACTAAATATTCCAGTTCTTACTTTGTTGTTCTACCCTCAAACAATGACCATCAATGTGCTTGTTGTGTGTGTTGTCTGAACAATGCTATAGCTTTAGGTCCTAGACTACTCATCACAGACGTCCAGATGTTTGGATAGCTTGGATAGAGAGCTTGGATAGAGAGCCACCAGGTTGTTGTTCTCATGCTAGGGTTCTTTCTGCAAGGCAAACAAATGAAGGGTTTAATTATAGGTTAACCTCTGTAATGAGATGGGATTTTTTTGCAATATTTATGATCTTTCTTCACACTGCCTGGATGTGGGGAAGAATGAGCAACACATYGTGAATCAGACTGCGTCTGTCTTTGGGATATCTGGATAAGAGCGTCTGCTAAATGACTTAAATGTGTAAATGTAAATGTAAATGGATATATGCTATTGTACTTTGTTTTAGTTGTATTTAGCAATGGCCTTAACAAAAGACTGAACATAATAACACCAATATACAGTATTAAGTATTTAATTGAATTATTAAGGTTAATTTGTAATATATGTTTGAGAAAYGGGATTTCAATGTAAGAACTTTAGCAAAAATCAAGTTAAACAGTGAATCATGTCACATTTGGTTCTCAGGGACCCCACCTCTCCATTTCTTCTCCTAACTTCTTAGACTACCATTAGAAAACACAACATGTTTCAGCTCTTCTAGTGTGCTTCCCTTAAGGACGCAGCTTGATAGTCCCTCTTCAGGCCGTCATCTCTATGGCAGCTGCTCAGATTTCCCAGAGTTCATGGTGCTAAGGATGCTTTGGATTGCACCTCAGTCTCAACCCTTGAGCTGTAGCTAGCAAATACACAAAAGAGATGCTAACTTCCATGTCCTCTGTTATTSAATTGTCAACAAAGCAGCATGACAAAATTATTATGCCAAGTTTCAAATTACCGGTTGTTTCTTTGAGAAGATCAACAGCATAAATGCACCTATTTCACTTTTGCATGTAAAAAACAAATCCCCACTGCTGCACATGCTGCCACTATTTTCATGACCAGCTACACTGAACAAAAATATAAACCATAAAGTAATCCAACAATGTGTACACTGCCATCTTGTCTATTTTCAAGTCTTCTCTCATTGATCAATACAGGTGTCTGTCATCATGACATGTGGCACATTGTGGTAGAAGCCCACCTGTCTCGATCAATGAGAGAAGACTTGAAACAGATAAGATGGCGGCGTACACTGTTGGATTACTTCAAGGAGCAAGAAAGTATTTATTTTAATAACGGAGCATTTTCTAAATTCAAACGGACTGGACACAGACATTTTGAGACTCCTGTTTCCACGAATCGAGGACGAAGACAGCATCGCCAAGGTTGATCAAATTCTCTGTGCAGAACCAAACAGTACCTATCCTGTAGCTCTCAATAAAGGATACCAAATATCTTTGGTAAAATCTCATTATATGTTGTGACAATCTGTAGTTACAGTTCTCTACACCTAAGACACACTGAACTGTACTGTATGTTTCTGTATGTTATTTTTACCAGATAACATTCTTGATGAATACCCAGTTCTCTTTTTAAGTTAGCATGCCTACATTGTGAAAAGTCTTAGGAGGACAGTTCTTACACGGTATGTAGTATTGTGTATGGGAGATTGAGGAGAAATGGCACCTTTCAATCATTCTCATACACAACAATACATTTACTGTCTCTAAGCACAACCGAAACCCCCTTCTCCATCTCAAAGACCTATCTGTAAACTTCCCCAGCCCATTGACTTTAACAGAATTTTGTAGACGTGTCTTTGTATTATGTTTTGAGTACCTGCACAGAGAAGAATGTTGTCATTACTGTTGTAGTCTTGATTTTGTTGATTTTTAGCCCTATTCAGTGGTAGGGCTGTCTGTTTCTCAGGTCTAGTCAGTGGTAGGGCTGTCTGTCCCTCAGGTCTAGTCAGTGGTAGGGCTGTCTGTCTCTCAGGTCTAGTCAGTGGTAGGGCTGTCTGTTTCTCAGGTCTGGTCAGTGGTTGGGCAGTCTGTTTCTCAGGTCTAGTCAGTGGTAGGGCTGTCTGTCTCTCTCAGGTCTAGTCAGTGGTAGGGCTGGCTGTCTCTCTCTCAGGTCTAGTCAGTGGTGGGCTGTCTGTCTCTCTCTCAGGTCTAGTCAGTGGTAGGGCTGTCTGTCTCTCAGGTCTGGTCAGTGGTAGGACTGTCTGTCTCTCTCAGGTCTGGTCAGTGGTAGGGCTGTCTGTCTCTCTCAGGTATGTCTGTGTATGTCCAGCTCTGCCAGGTAGGTGATGTAGACACCCTGCATGAGTCAGACAGAACAAAACATAACACAAGCCCTAAGGAACTGCCTGCTTGCTCAGCTCAGAAACGCTTCATTACACAGGCAACAAAGCATGAGCATCTTGTAATTCTATGGCAGGGCTCCCTGGGCCATAAACAGATACGTTTTAATAGGACACTGTGTTAAAATAAAATAAAWTMTTACTTGTCACATGCTTTGTAAACAACATGTGTAGACTGACAGTGAAATGCTTACTTACTGGTCCTTTTCCAACAATGCAAAGTTTAAGATAAAAAAAAATCAAATAAAATAGAAATAGTGACAGTGAATAACAATGACAAGTAAAAAATGACATGACTATATACAGGGAGTACCAGTACCGAGTCGATGTGCGAGGAAATTGAGGTAGCTATGTATACTGAACAAACATATCAATGCAACATGCAACAATTTCAACTATTTTACTGAGTTACAGTTCATGTAAGGAAAATCAGTAAATTGAAATAAATAAATTGGGCCCTAATCTATGTGTGAGCCTGGAGGGCAAAGGGAGGTCATAAGTCCACCCTTTTGGGATCCAGGCTCGCCCACTGGAAATTCGTTTTTCCCCACAAAAGGGCTTTATTACAGACATAAATAGTCCTCAGACTTTGGAGGCTGCTTARGGGAGAGAAGTGAACATTAAATTCTCTGGCAACAGCTCTGGTGGACATTCCTGCAGTCTTCATGGCAATTGCATGCTCCCTCAAAACGTGATACATCTGTGGCATTGTGTTGTGTGACAAAACTGCAAATTTTAGTGGCCTTTTATTGTCCCCCGCACAAGGTGCACCTGTGTAATTATTATGCCGTTTAATCAGCTCCTTGATATGCCACAACTGTAAGGTTGGATGGATTACCTTTGCAAAGGAGAAATGCTCACTAACAGGGATGTAAACAAATTTGTACACACAATTTGAGAGAAATAAGCGTAAGGATTTATTTCAACCTCATGAAAACATTGGACACAATACCCATAAAAAACAAAGCGAAACAGGTATTTACACATTTTGCAAATTTACAAAAAAAATACAAACTGAAAAAACCTTATAAGTATTCAGACCCTTTGCTATGAGACTCGAAATTGAGCCCGGTGCATCCTGTTTCCATTGATCAGCCTTAAGATTTCTTACAACATGATTGGAGTCCACCTGTGGTAAATTCAATTGATTGGACATGATTTGGAAAGGCACACCTGTCTACAGTTGAAGTTTACATACACCTGAGCCAAATGAATTTAAACTCAGTTTTTCACAATTCCTGACATTTAATCTTAGTAAAAATTCCCTGTCTTAGGTCAGTAGGATCACCACTTTATTTTAAGAATGTGGAATATCAGAACAATAGTAGAGAAATGATTTATTTCAGCTTTTTATTCTTTCATTACCTTCCCAGTGGTCAGAAGTTTACATACACTCAATTAGTATTTTATAGTGTTGCCTTAAATTGTTTAACTTGGTCAAAACGTTTCGGGTACCTTCCACAAGCTTCCCACAATAAGTTGGGTGAATTTTGGCCATTCCTCCTGACAGAGCTGGTGTAACTGAGCCAGGTTTGTAGGCATCCTTGCTCGCACACCTTTTTCAGTTCTGCCCACACATTTCTATGTGATTGAGGTCATGGCTTTGTGATTGCCACTCCAATACCTTGACTTTGTTGTCCTTAAGCCATTTTGCCACAACTTTGAAGTATGCTTGGTCATTGTCCATTTGGAAGACCCATTGTGACCAAGCTTTAACTTCTCTGACTGATGGCTTGAGATGTTGATTCAATATATCCACACAATTTTCTCATGATGCCATCTATTTTGTGAAGTGCACCAGTCCCTCCGGCAGCAAAGCACCCCCACAACATGATGCTGCCACCCATGTGTCACGGTTGATGGTGTTCTTCGGCTTGCAAGCCTCCCCCTTTTCCTCCAAACATAGCAATGGTCATTATGGCCAAACAGTTCTATTTTTGTTTCATCAGACTAGAGGACATTTCTCCAAACAGTCCTTTGCTGTTGTTCTGAGATTAATTGCACTTTTCGCACCAAAGTACGTTATCTCTAGAGACAGAAACGTGTTCCTTCCTGAGCGGTATGAGGGCTGCGTGGTCCCGTTTGGCCCTTTGGCCTTGAAAATGTTAACCTGTTTGAAGGTTACAGAGAGCAAGATCACACAGTCATCCAGAACAGCTGGTGCTTTCGTGCATGGTTCAGTGTTCCTTGCCTCAAAGTGAACATAGAAGGCATTTAGCTCGTCTGGTAGGCTTGCGTCGCTAAGCAGCTCACGGCTGGGTTTSTCTTTGTAATCCATGATAGTTTGCATCCGTGCCACATTCGTCGAGAGTCAGAGCCGGAGTAGTAAGATTCGAGCTTAGTCCTGTATTGACGCTTTGCCTGTTTGATGGCTCGTCGGAGTTCGTTGTGGGATCAATTCAGTGTTGACAGTGTGTTTCTAACGAATTACTAGTAAAATTACACGAGTTTAGTGATACATTAAATGTCCTCTTCCTACAATAGTCAATTACATGCTTGTTGTGTTTGTATTTAACGGTGTTATTGACCAGAGGCCCATGCAGTAAGCCCTATTTGTGAAGCTTTCATTAGTCCTGTGTTTGACATCAGCATTCCCCCAACACCACCCCACTCCAATAACCCATTTATTTATCAGATCCAGTAGACAGTGCTCCCCTGACCTTCTCCAACCTTTGGGTTACGTATTATAGACAGAGATAATTTGATGCAAGCTGATGATGCCCTGCAGCGCATTAGAGTGCAAACAGGCAGCGGCAGTGTTCAGCTATGTTTAGCAGATTAGAAAATACCAGCTAGTGTGAGTCCCTGACAGGATCTCTCAGATAGGAGACATAGTGTATGATGATCAGTCATGGGCTCCTATGACTCACTCTGTACACTGACTGCTGGGGAGGGTTATGGTTAGGGCTACCGGGAAGAGTTAGGGTTAGGGCTACCGGGAAGAGTTATGGTTAGGGCTACCGGGAAGAGTTAGGGTTAGGGCTTCCGGGGATGGTTATGGTTAGGGCTGCCAGGGAGGGTTANCGGGGATGGTTATGGTTAGGGCTGCCAGGGAGGGTTATGGTTAGGGCTGCCGGGGAAGGTTAGTTTAGGGCTGTTGGGAAGGGTTAGGGCTGTCGGGGATGGTTATGGTTAGGGCTGCCAGGGAGGGTTATGGTTAGGGCTGCCGGGGAAGGTTAGGGTTAGGGCTGCCGGGGCGGGTTAGGGCATTAAGCCTAATCTACACCGCTGCATACCATACCATAGATCTCTATCTCAGCATATGGTAGCCTACTACTCACCAGCAAATTCTGAGTTGGATTATTACTTGCTTCTGTAGCTTGTTGTATAGCATATTGTACTGTATACCCCCTGGGATATACAGTACTTGTAGTTAGGTCCGTTGAGCATTGTACTCCATTGTCACTGCGTTGTACTTACTGATCCTGCCCAGAGTGGTTAGTGATGTGCATAATGAGTGATTAGTGATGTAGTTAAAGAGTACTTGCTGTAGTGATGTACATAAGAGGCATTGACACAAAGACTAACCCTGTGCTTTTCCACAGTTTATCACACAGGTTCTGTTTTTCACAACAGAGCTATAGCTATTCATCCCTCCATGTTCCGTTCTAGCTCACCTCGCTTCGAAATCTACATTATGTTWCCATAGAAGCCGACGGTCATCTTTGTATAAAAAATATTTAAAAATCACACAAAATAAATCAGTGGGTTCCACAGGCATGAAATAGAGTGTGYTTTTCATCAGGGCAGAGCTTGACATGTGATTTGAATAGATTATTTCCATCCTGCAGCTCTCTTTTTATTAAAACCATTTTGGAGTTAGCGTGGCTGTTCACGCTGTTACATTGCAGGAGGCCTGTGGATACGTTGTTTGCTGCTGTGATTGAAATTGGTTGACTCCAAAGGGTTTCTTAAGAAGAACGCTGGCTTAAACAAATGCAATTTACTGTATCAGAATATTACACAGGACTCTTTTGAACTCAGTTGAAATAATGAAATATATTAGTCAATATCCAGTCATATCTCTCTTACATTGACAATGACTCTCTTTCATGCACAAATACATCACCCCCTTGTTTATCAACCCTACACCGTAGCTCTCCCTGTGATAGAGCTATAASACCTCAGGTAGGCTTCTCACGTAGCGGAGTTGGCTTCTGTAAAGCAGATGTTTTATTGCATTGGAACAGGCACACATTGAGTGAGAGGACTCACAATGGTGATAAAACTCWAAAACTCGAATTTCTTTCCATTTCACCTTATCTCGCCCCTCAGCGAGAGACTAGAGAAACCATTACAGACAGTCCTGAGGTTTGACTATGTTTTTATCACATGTTCCATTAGAATTATTAAAAACAATTGATTCTTTCATAAAACTCGTGTTTCTCTCCCTCTCTCCCTCCCTTCTCTCCCTCTCAAAGTTCTTGTTATGATGGTACCTGCTGACCCCCTCACCCCTGTAATGGAATAGGGTATACAGGTATTCAAGCCAGATAAAGATCTGTTGAAAATGTCATAAATGTGTAACAATAGTATAAAACAGTATTTTTTATATACACAGAATACTATATTTGCGTTCATGTATGCTTTTCTTTGAATAGTCTCTAGTGAAATATTGAAACAGCTTTGAGAGATGCGACACAGTTGACTACTTATCTTAGTTCTCTAGTGGTGAGTGTCAGAAGGTAGCTCATGAAAGAGGCTCCAGTCTCTCTGCTGCAGTACAGTGAGTGAGTAATAATGCTTTGAGGGCTCCTAAATACGCTGCAAGAGAGCTTTTCCCTTGTGAAWWTTTTTTTGCACAATTTTTTRGCACCATTTCCAGCTCCATCTGTTCTCCCATCCAGGGACCAACTAGGACTGACCCTGCTTAGTTTCAGAGGCAAACCAACAGTGGGATGCAGGGTGTTTTGTTGCTCGAATTAAAAATGTAACTGGAAATAAGGCAGCGAAAGCAAAGGCTAACATAAACAAAGAGAGGTAAAATTGCAGAAAAGCCATTTTATTTAATCATGATATCATAAAAAATGTTTACCTGAAATCTATTTTTTGCATCGATTTACAATTAATTTGTTCTCGCATTTCAAATGATTTTATTTGCAATATTTASTTTTGCTATCAATACATTTGGGTTTATATTTTGCTTTCAATATCATTGTTTTTGTTTGCAATACTAAGAATTTTGTTATCGACRTCAGAAGTTTTGCTTGATATTAATGGCACAAAAGTAACTCAGTCACTAAAGGATTGCTCCATATAATAACACTATGACTCTATTAAAGGTGTTTAAAGCAGCAATCCTTAATAAAAAACATTAACAAAGTGCGCCCCCCAACACAGTTTCAGTAAAAAGCTGAGAAATGGGTCTGGAAAAATGTAAACAGTCAAATCCATAGACTACGCAATGGATGCAAGGACTGACCATCCATATTAGTTTTAACCATGTTTTTAGGCAATGCAGTGATTATTTAAAATTAATTTGTTTACAAACATTGGAGTAAAASAAGTTTATATTTTGGGTTCTGGTGGGGTACAACAGTTGAACCAAGCATGAGMCATTTATATGTTATATTTTTCAAGATCCAATGGGTAACTTATATTAATTTATAAGACCAAAAATGGATGTAGCAACTAAGGATTGCCCCTTTAACAGGCAGTGACGTGATCCATTAACCTGGCCCACCCCCCAAAAAATTATTCTGTCCAATGTTCGACAAATGTCCCACAAAATCGTTCCCGTGTCCTGCATTCAGGCTTTTTAGATGTGGTCACCTTAATTCCACCGGTGGAAACATTGCTACTCCAACATGTTAACACCATCTTTTCACATGTGAAGAGAATACCAATATTTCAACCCCACATGAATCTGCAATTCCACGTGTTAATGTAAGGTTTCCACATCTGGAGTTTTCTTACAGTTGAAGTCGGAAGTTCACATACACTTAGGTTGGAGTCATTAAAACTCGTTTTTCAACCACTCCACAAATMTCTTGTTAACAAACTATTTTTGGCAAGTCGTTTAGGACATCTACTTTGTGCATGACACAAGTAATTTTTCCAACAAGTGTTTACAYCCAGATTATTTCACTTATAATTCACTGTATCACAATTCCAGTGGGTCAGAAGTTTACATACARTAAGTTYACRGTGCCTTTAAACAGCTTGGAAAATTCCAGAAAATTATGTCATGGCTTTAGAAGCTTCTGATAGGCTGATTTACATAATTTGAGTCAATTGGAGGTGTACCTGTGGATGTATTTCAGGGCCTACCTTCAAACTCAGTGCCTCTTTGCTTGACATCATGGGAAATTCTAAAGAAACCAGCCAAGACCTCAGAGAAAAAAAACTTGTAGACCTCCACAAGTCTGGTTCATCCTTGGGAGCAATTTCCAAACGCCTGAAGGTACCACGTTCATCTGTACAAACAATAGTATGTAAGTATAAACACCATGGTACCACGCAGTCCGTCATACCGCTCTAGGAAGGAGATGCATTCTGTTCTCCTAGAGATGAAGTACTTTGGTGCGAAAAGTGCAAAACAATCCCAGAACAACAGCAGACGCTTGAAGATGCTGGAGGAAACCAGGTTCTATAGCCACAGTAAAACGAGTCCTATATCGACATAACCTGAAAGGTGCTCAGCAAGGAAGAAGCCACTGCTCCAAAACCCCATAAAAAAGCCAGACTTGGTTTGCAACTGCACATGGGGACAAAGATCGTACTATTTGAGAAATGTCCTTAGTCTGATGAACAAAAATAGAACTGTTTGGCCATAATAACCATCGTTATGTTTAGAGGAAAAAGGGGGAGGCTTTGCACAGCCGAAGAACACCATCCCAACCGTGAAGCACGGGGGTGGCAGCATCATGTTGTGGGGGTGCTTTGCTGCAGGAGGGGCTGGTGCACTTCACAAAATAGATGGCATCATGAGGAGGAAATTATGTGGATATATTGAATCAACATCTCAAGACATCAGTCGAGGAAGCATAAAGCTTGGTCACAATGGGTCTTTCAAATGGAAATGACCCAAGCATACTTCCAAAGGTGTGGCAAAATGGCTTAGGACAACAAAGTCAAGGTATTGAGTGGCCATCACAAAGCCCTGACCTCAATCCTATAGAAATGTGTGGGCAGAACTGAAAAAAGCGTGTGCGAGCAAGGAGCCTACAAACCTGGCTCAGTTACACCAGCTCTGCCAGGAGGAATGGCCAAAATTCACCCAACTTATTGTGGAAAGCTTGTGGAAGGCTACCCGAAATGTTTGACCCAAGTTAACAATTTAAAGGCAATGCTCCAAATACTAATTGAGTGTATGTAAACTTCTGACCACCGGGAATGTGATGTAAAGAAATAAAGCTGAAATAAATCATTCTCTCTACTATTATCCTGACATTTCACATCTTAAAATAAAGTGGTGATCTAACTGACCTAAGACAGGGAATTTTTTACTCAGATTAAATGTCAAGATTTGTGAAAAACTGAGTTTTAAATGTATTTGGCTAAGTGGATGTAAACTTCCGTCTTCAACTGTAACATGTGACAATGCTCATGGATTTTAACAGGTTAATGTTTTTCACAGTTAGAAATGCATATCGAGTTTTCACGTTAAAGTTTTTAACATGTGAAACTGCAAATTTACATGTGAGCTGAAACATGTTATTCTCCTCACGTGAAAATATGGTTTCACGTGAAATTTAAGCTTAACATGTGAAAACAGCTACAGTATTTCACATGTGAAACTGCAAATTTGACATGTGCTTTTTGTAAGAATACTCCCGTTAGCACAACTCCTTATCTATAAGATCCATCTGGGGTACCTTGAGGTTTTCTGCATTCCTTGAAATGTTTCTATTTCATACATATTGTGAAGACGTTTTATTGATTTATAGCAAGTGTGTAACGTCTGCTTCCAACTCACACTCTCAAACACCCAGATCTCCTGAACGCAGCTCACTCTCCAGATCCCAATCACCTGAATTCTGATCACCTGTTCACACACCTGTATGTCATTATCACACACTATTTAGTTCAGTTCTTTACACCCATCACTATGAGGTGTTGTTTGTTTTGTGACCGCACATCTTTCAGAGCTCTGGTTTCCCTGTGATTTCTCCTCCGTTTATGATAGTTTTTGCCTGCCTCACTAACGATGCCTTTTTGCCATACCTGCCTGTACTTTAGCCTATCGGATTTCCTTGTATCTACCTTCTGCCTGCCCTCACCCAGCTACTGCCTCCTCCTGTGGTCCTTTGGCAATAAACACCTGCTGCGCCCTGCACTTGAAACCAGCTCCTGTCCCTCCCCTCGTGTTCATTACAAAGTGAATTGGCACTTCTATGCAATAATATTATTTCTGCAAATGTAATCATGAAAATATTTTTTTTATAACAGGCAATGTACTGAGTAAAATTGTATATGGGGAAATAGACAGATGATTCTCTGTCCACTCTCTGGGAGGTTTGCCTACTTACATGTTCAGATGACATCTTCACACCTGCAGTGTTGACAGAACTCCTCTCTGTCTGTTTGGTAGATAGTGAGAATGACTTCCTCTCTGTCTGTTTGGTAGATAGTGAGAATGACTTCTCTCTGTTCTGTTTGGTAGATAGTGAGAATGACTTCTCTCTGTCTGTTTGGTAGATAGTGAGATGACTTCTCTCTGTTGTTTGGTAGATAGTGAGAATGACTCCTCTCTCTGTCTGTTTGGTAAGATAGTGAGAATGACTCTCTCTCTCTGTCTGTTTGGTAGATATGAGAATGACTCCTCTCTGTCTGTTTGTAGATAATGAGATGACTTCTCTCTGTCTGTTTGGTAATAATGAAAAATGACTCCTCTCTTTCTGTTTGGTAAGATAATGAGAACTGACTTCTTCTCTGTCTGTTTGGTAGATAATGAGAAGACTCTCTCTGTCTGTTTGGTAGATAATGAGAATGACTTCTCTGCTGTCTGTTTGGGTAGAGTAGTGAGAATGACTCCTCTCTGTCTGTTGGTAGATAATGAGAAGACTTCTCTCTGGTCTGTTTGTAGATAGATGAGAATGACTCTCCTCTCTCTGTCTGTTTGGTAGATAGTGAGAATGGACTCTCTCTCTGTCTGTTGGTAGATAATGAGAATGAACTTACTCTCTTGTCTGTTTGGTAGATAATGAGAATGACTCC
>NC_036844.1:32004114-32014087 GCF_002910315.2 Salvelinus sp. IW2-2015
AAATGTGTGGCGCGAACTGAAAAAGCGTGTGCGAGCAAGGAGGCCTACAAACCTGGCTCAGTTACACCAGCTCTGCCAGGAGAATGGCCAAAATTCACCCAACTTATTGTGGAAAGCTTGTGGAAGGCTACCCGAAATGTTTGACCCAAGTTAAACAATTAAAGGCAATGCTCCCAAATAAACTATTGAGTGTATGTAAACTTCTGACCACCGGGAATGTGATGTAAGAAATAAAGCTGAATAAATCATTCTCTCTACTATTATCCTGCATCACATTCTTAAAATAAAGTGGTGATCTAACTGACCTAAGACAGGATTTTACTCAGATTAAATGTCAAGATTTGTGAAAAACTGAGTTTAAATGTATTTGGCTAAGTGGATGTAAACTTCCGTCTTCAACTTACATGTGACAATGCTCATGAGATTTTAACAGGTTAATGTTTTTCACAGTTAGAAATGCATATCGAGTTTCACGTTAAAGTTTTTAACATGTGAAATGCAATTCACATGTGAGCTAAACATGTTATTCTCCTCACGTGAAAATATGGTTTCACGTGAAATTTAAGCTTAACATGTGAAAACAGCTACAGTATTTCACATGTGAAACTGCAAATTTGACAGTGCTTTTTGTAAGGAATACTCCCCGTTAGCACAACTCCTTATCTATAAGATCCATCTGGGGTACCTTGAGGTTTTCTGCATTCCTTGAAAAATTTTCTATTTCATACATATTGTGAAGACGTTTTATTGATTTATAGCAAGTGTGTAACGTCTGCTTCCAACTCACACTCTCAAACACCCAGATCTCCTGAACGCAGCTCACTCTCCAGATCCCAATCACCTGAATTCTGATCACCTGTTCACACACCTGTATGTCATTATCACACACTATTTAGTTCAGTTCTTTACACCCATCACTATGAGGTGTGTTTGTTTTGTGACGCACATCTTTCAGAGCTCTGGTTTCCCTGTGATTTCTCCTCCGTTTATGATAGTTTTTGCCTGCCTCACTAACGATGCCTTTTTGCCAATACCTGCCTGTACTTTAGCCTATCGGATTTCCTGTTATCTACCTTCTGCCTCCCTCACCCAGCTACTGCTCCTCCTGTGGTCTCTTGCAATAAACACCTGCTGCGCCCCTGCACTTGAACCAGCTCTCTGTCCCCTCGTGTTCATTACAACAGTGAATTGGCACTCTATGCAATAAATTATTTCTGCAATGTATATCATGAAAATATTTTTTATACAGGCATGTACTGAGATAAAATTGTATATGGGAATAGACAGATGATTCTCTGTCCAGCTCTCTGGGAGGTTTTCCTACATTACATGTTCAGATGACATCTCTCACACCTGCAGTGTGACAACACCTTCTGTCTGATTTGTAGAAGTGAGAATGACTTCTCTCTCTGTCTGTTTGGTAGATAGTGAGAATGACTTCTCTCTGTCTGTTTTGGTAGATAGTAGAGAATGACTCTCTCTCTGTCTGTTTGGTAGATAGTGAATGACCTCTCTGTCTGTTTGTATAGTAGAGATGACTCTCTCTCTGTCTGTTGGTAGATAGTGAGAATGACTCCTCTCTCTGTCTGTTTGGTAATAGTGAGAATGACTCCCTCTCTTTTGGTAGATAATGAGATGACTTCTCTCTGTCTGTTTGGTAATAATGAAAATGACTCCTCCCTGTCTGTTTGGTAGATAATGAGACTGACTTCTCTCTGTCTGTTTGTAGATATAAGAATGACTCCTCTCTGTCTGTTTGGTAGATAATGAGAATGACTTCTCTCTGTCTGTTTGGTAGATAGTGAGAATGACTCCTCTCTGTCTGTTTGGTAGAATGAGAATGACTTCTCTCTGTCTGTTTTGGTAGATAGTGAGAATGACTCCTCTCTCTGTTTTGTAGATGTAGAATGATCTCTCTGTCGTTTTGGTAGATAATGAGAATGACTTCTCTCTGTCTGTTTGGTAGATAATGAGATGACTCCTCTCCTGTCTGTTTGGTAGATAGTGGAATGACTCCTCTCTCTGTCTGTTTGGTAGATATGAGAATGACTCCTCTCTCTGTCTGTTTGGTAGATAGTAGAATGACTCCTCTTCTGTCTGTGGTAGATTATGAGAATGACTCCTCTCTGTCTGTTTGGTAGATAGTGAAATGACTTCTCTCTGTCTGTTGGTAGATAATGAGAATGACTCTCTCCTGTCTGTTGGTAGATAGTAGATCTCTCTCTCTGTCTGTTTGTAGATATGAGAAATGACTCCTCTCTGTCTGTTTGGTAGATAATGGAATGACTCCTCTGTCTGTTTGGTAGATAATGGATGACTTCTCTGTCTGTTTGGTAGATATGGAATGATTCTCTCTTTCTTTGGGATAATGAGATGACTTCTCTTGTCTGTTTGGTAGATAATGAGAATGACTCCTCTCGTCTGTTTGGTAGATAGTGAGATGACTACTCTCTCTGTCTGTTGTAGATAATGAGAATGACTTCTCTGTCTGTTTGTAGATAATGAGAATGACTTCTCTGTACTGTTTGGTAGATAATGAGAATGACTTTCTGTCTGTTGGTAGATAGTGAGAATGACTATCTGTCTTTGAGAAATGACTGACTCCTCTCTGTCTGTTTGGTAATAATGAGAAGACTACTCTCTCTGTCTGTTTGTAGATAGTGAGAATGACTCCTCTCTGTCGTGTGTTAGAGATGAGAATGACTCCTCTCTGTCTGTTTGGTAGATAGTGAGAGACTTCTCTCTGTCTGTTTGGTAGATATGAGAATGACTCCTCTCTGTCTCTTTGGTAATAATGAGAATGACTCTCTGTCTGTTTGGTAATAGTGAGACTGAATTATCTCTGTCTGTTTGTAGATAATGAGACTGACTTCTCTCTGTCTGTTTTGTCGATAATGAGAATGACTCCTCTCGTCTGTTTGTAGATAGTGAGAATGACTCCTCTCTGTCTCTTTGTAGATAGTGAGTACTGACTTCTCTCTGTGTTTGTCGATAATGAGAATGCCCCTCTCTGTCTGTTTGGTAGATAATGAGAATGACTTCTCTGTCTGTTTGGTAATAGTAGAATAGACTTCTCTGTCTGTTTGTAGATAATGAGATGACTCCTCTCGGTGTAGTGACTGATTCTGTTGTAGATATGAGACTACTCTCTCTGTCTGTTTGGTAGATATGAGAATGACTCCTCCTTCTGTTTGGTATAATGAGAATGACTCCTCTCTGTCTGTTTGGTAGATAGTGAGAGACTCTCTCTGTCTGTTGTAAGAATGAGAATGACTTCTCTCTGTCTGTTGGTATAATGAGAATGACTCCTCTCTGTCTGTTTGGTAGATAATGGGATGTACTCCTCTCGTCTGTTTGGTAGATAATGAGAATGACTCCTCTCTGTCTGTTTTGTAGATACTGGGATGAGTGTCTCTTGTCGTTTGGTAGATATGAGAATGACTTCTCTCTGTCTGTTTGGTAGATAGTGAGAATGACTCTCTCTCTGTCTGTTTGGTAGATAGTGAATGACTCCTCTCTTCTGTTTGGTAGATAGTGAGAATGATCCTCTGCTGTTTGGTATGTGGAATGATCCTCTCTGTCTGTTTGTAGAAAGTGAGAATGACCTCTCTGTCTGTTTGGTAGTATGAGAATGACTTCTCTGTCTGTTTGTAGATAGTGAGAATGACTTCTCTCTGTCTGTTTGGTAGATATGAGACTGACTTCTCTCTGTCTGTTTGGTAAGATTGAGAATGACTCCTCTCTGTCTGTTTGGTAGATAGGAAGCATGACTACTCTCTCTGTCTGTTTGGTAGATAGTGAGAATGACTCCTCTCTGTCTGTTTGTAGATAGTGAGAATGACTCTCTCTGTCTGTTTGGTAGTGTGAGAATGACTTCTCCTGTTCTGTTTGGTAGATGAATGAGAATGACTCTCTCTGTCTTTGGTAGAATAATGAGAATGACTTCTCTGTCTGTTGAGAATATGAGAATGACTTATCTCTGTCTGTTTTGTAGTAATGAGATGACTTGCTCTCTGTCTGTTTGGTAGATAATGAGAATGACCCTCTCTGTCTGTTTGTAGATAGTGAGAATGATCCTCTCTGTCTGTTGGTAGATAGTGAGAATGATCCTCTCTGTCTGTTTGTAGATAGTGAGACTGACTTCTCTCTGTTCTGTTTGGTCGATATGAGAATGACTCCTCTCTGTCTAGTTTGGTAGATAATGAGAATGACTTCTCTGTCTGTTTGTAGATAATGAGAATGACTTCTCTGTCTGTTTGTGTAATAGACTGGATCCCTTCTGCTGTTTGGTAGATAATGAGAAGACTACTCTCTCTGTCTGTTTGGTAGATAATGAGAATGACTACTCTCTCTGTCTGTTTGGTAGACTAGTGGAATGACTTATCTCTGTCTGTTTGGTAGATATGAGATGACTCCTCTCTGTCGTTCTGGTAGTAGTGAGACTGGACTCCTTCTGTCTGTTTGGTAGATAATGAGAATGACTACTCTCTCTGTCTGTTTGGTAGATAATGAGAATGACTACTCTCTCTGTCTGTTGGTAGATAGTGAGAATGACTCCTCTCTGTCTGTTTTGTAGAAGTGAGAATGAATCTCTCTGTCTGTTTGGTAGATATGAGAATGACTACTCTCTCTGTCTGTTTGGTAGATAATGAGAATGACTACTCTCTCTGTCTGTTTAGATAGTGAGAATGTACTCCCCTGTCTGTTGGTAGATGTGAGATGACTCCTCTCTGTCTGTTTGGTAGATAATGAGAATGACTCCTCTCTCGTCTGTTGGTAGATAATGAGAATGACTCCTCTCTGTCTGTTTGGTAGATAGTGAGAATGCTCCTCTCTGTCTGTTTGGTCGATAATGAGAATGACTCCTCTCTGTCTGTTTGGTAGATAATGGAATGACTTCTCTCTGTCTGTTTGGTAGATAGTGAGAATGACTACTCTCTCGTCTGTTTGGTAGATAGTGAGATGACTTTCTCTGTCTGTTTGGTAGATAATGAGAATGACTACTCTCTCTGTCTGTTTGGTAGATAGTGAGAATGACTTATCTCTGTCTGTTGGTAGATAATGAGATGACTCCTCTCTGTCTGTTTGGTAGATAGTGAGACTGACTCCTCTCTGTCTGTTTGGTACGATAATGAGAATGACTACTCTCTCTGTCTGTTTGTAGATAATGAGAATGACTACTCTCTCGTCTGTTGTAGATAGTGAGATGATCTCTTCTTCTTGTGTCGGTGATCCTCTCTGTGTTGGAGATATGAGAATGATACTTCTCTCTGTTCTGTTTGTAATAATGAGAATGACTACTCTCTCTGTTCTGTTTGGTAATAGTTGAGAATGACTCCTCTCTGTCTGTTTGTAGATAATGAGAATGACTCCTCTCTGTCTGTTTGGTAGATAATGAGAATGACTCTCTCTGTCTGTTTGTAGATAATGAGATTGACCTCTCTCTGTCTGTTTGGTAGATAGTGAGAATGACTCCTCTCTGTCTGTTTGTGATAATGAGAATGACTCCTCCTCTGTCGGTTTGGTAGATAATGAGAATGACTCCTCTCTGTCTGTTTGGTAGTATATGAGAATGACTACTCTCTCTGTCGTTTGGTAGATAATGAGACTGACTACTCTCTTGTCTGTTGGTAGATAGTGAGACTGACTTCTCTGTCTGTTGGTAGATAGTGAGACTGACTACTCTCTGTCTGTTGGTAGATAGTGAGATGACTTCCTCTGTCTGGTTGGTAGATAATAGAAATGACTTCTCTCTGGCGTTTGGTAGATAGTTTGAATGACTACTCTCTGTCTGGTGGTAATAGTGAGACGACTTCTCTCTGTCTGTTTGGTAGATAATGAGAATGACTTCCTCTCTGTCTGTTTGGTAATAATGGAATGACTTCTCTCTGGCTGTTTGGTAGTAATGAGAATGACTTCTCTGTCTGTTTGTGATAGGGAATACCTCTCCTCTGTTGTTTGGTAGATAATGAGAATGACTCCTCTCTGTCTGTTTGTAGATAATGAGAATGAACTTCTCTCTGGCTGTTTGGTAGATAATGAGACTACTCCTCTCTGTCTGTTTGGTAGATAATACTCCAGCTGTGATATATGATGACTTTCCTCTGTTGTTTGGTAGATAATGAGAATGGATTCTCTCTCTCTGGCTGTTTGGTAGATAATGAGACTGACTCCTCTGTCAGTTTGGTAGATAAGACATGGGTGATAAGTTAACTCTGCACCAATGTTTTATGTCCAGGGCCCGTCTACGATAAGCGCCATTTACATTTTGGAGACATTTGATCAACTATTTTTACAGGAGATAGGAGAAAAAGCAAGGAAATGTTGATAGTCAAGGCTGCGTGGCTTCCCTCATCGTATATTCACTCTCATGCATTGAGGATGACCTCCCCTACACTCATTCTAATTTTCATCTCTGTCTCTGGGCCGGCGGAACTTGAGCAGAGAGAATCCCTGTCCCTGTCTGTCTCCCCAGCCTTCTCTCAGCCTCCCTCAGTGCCCTGTGCTGCTGGGATAACATGGACTGGTTCATTGTACACTCAGACCACGCAGCAGCTCAGGCTGAGATTAATGCATTTGTTCCTCCTTGGCTGCTCTCAGGGGACTGGTGCTGCCTGCATGGCCCATACTACATGATCTTAGTAAGGGGAGAAGAGTTACATTCAGTTTACATCATAGAGAGTTACGTCTACACACATTCAACCATAATCCATCAGTTGGCATCAGTTGCTGGGACCGCTACTATCTGTCCAGTGATCCTGCCGACCAAGGCCGGGTCTGAGGAACTGTTTGGTGTAGCAGCTAGCCTAGCTGCTAGCTAGCTGCCGATCAAGCTAGCGGGGTTTTCTTGAGGGCTTGAACYCAGCCCGCGACGCAATTAGCCATTGTGGCTGGGACTGRGGATTGTCCCGGGTTTGTGGCTATTTAGATCCCTGCTGTTTGTTGTTGTTGTTTTCAATCTTCCCTGTGACCGGCCCTGTCTGGYACTGCGAAGAGTAACGGCATAACCTACTTTGCTACCATGACAAAAAGTAAAGCCGGTGGGAGTACCGTTGAGGGCAGTGGTGTCTCTATCACAGTTGAAAGATCTTTTAAATGAACAAAATAGTTCTACAAGCAGTTGTTACAACAACAACAAAAATAGATTCAAGTATTTGGTCCAAATACTGGTGGAGTCAACTAATAAAAGAATGGACGACCTGACCAGACAGGTCCAGGATGTGAAGAACAATTTGCAGTTCTTCCAGGGTCAGCTCGATGAGTTTAAACAGGAGAACGGCAAGATGACAGCAAACCGTAAGTCACTGAGAGAGGATAAATCAGATTATCTTGAGGGACAATCAAGGCGGAACAACAATGGTTGTGACGGAATGCAGAACTCACATGAACAGCCACGGACAAGTGTCTGAAGGACAAAGTGAGAGAAATGATCTCAGAGAAACTGAAAGAGACCACTTAAGATTGAGTTAGTGCCTGCACAGGACGGAAAAAGCCCCACGCACCTGGGGGGCCCATGAAATAGGCCCCAGGGTACAGGCCCAGTGACAGGCCCGCAGGTGAATAGGCCCAGGGTGATAGCCCTGGCCATAGTGTCCCTCGAGTTGAAGACAAAAGATACTGTTCTGGAAAAGAAGAACTTGAGAGGAACGTATAATCGTCCCACAAGACTATTCGAAAGCGTGCGCCAGAAGGAAAGAAGTTATCCAGCCATACAAGCTGCCAGAAGCACGTGGGACGTTGCACAACCGCATGACAGACTCAATGTCCACCCTCCCTCCAAAAGCCTAGGACGGAATGAGAGAGCGAAGAGACGACAGCTATAGCACACACACACTAGCCAAAACTGATTAATCGGAGCTGCGATTTAATGTTTCTCCTTCTTGTGATTAGCAGCTTTTCATATTATGTTCTACCCTGTAATAGCTACCAAAAAGGGAAATAAGTGTAGCATAAGAAAAAGTGTTCATGAAAATCAATAACCTTGCTAATATCAGATAACTTTCATATATTAGGCATTCTGAGACTCCGTAATAATTATTTGATGTCAAGCAAGAAGAATAAAGGATATAACCTTGAGCAGACAGGAAGTCTATGTCGGGGAGGTTTTGCTGTATAGCAGTGCAGTCAAGAAGTTGCACAGCACCACTCAGTCAAGTGTTTCGCTGTATTTGACTATTTCACATTGTAGAAAATAGTGAAGACATAAACATGAAATAACACATTGAGGCAACCAATAAGGTTTAACAAATCAAATGAGTAGGTTTCAAATTGTGATAGCTTCAAAAGGTGACCACCCGTTGGCCTGAGACAGGCTTGAGACAGAGAACTGTTGACATGCCTCGTCAACCAGCATCACTTGGAACTTTCCAACAGTCTTGAAGGAGTTCCCACATATGCTGAGCACTTGTTGGCTGCTTTTCCTTCACTCTGCGGTCCAACTCATCCCAAACCATCTCAACTGGATGGGGTCGGGTGATTGTGGAGGCCAGGTCATCTGATGCAGCACTCCATCACTCTCCTTCTTGGTCAAATAGCCCTTACGCTGCCTGGAGGTGTGTTGGGTCATTGTCCTGTTGAAAAACAAAGAATAGTCCGACTAAGCGCAAACCAGATGGGATGGCGTATTGCTGCAGAATGCTGTGGTAGCAATGCTTGTTAAGTGTGCCTTGAATTCTAAATAACTCACAGCAAAGCACCATCACACCTCGTCCTCCATGCTTCACGGTGGAAACCACACATGCGGAGATCATCCGTTCACCTACTCTGCCTCTCACAAAGACACAGCGGTTAGAACCAAAAATCTAAAATTTGGACTCATCAGACCAAAGGACAGATTTCCACTGGTCTAATGTCCATTGCTTGTGTTTCTTAGGCCCAAGCAAGTATCTTCTTCGTATTGGTGTCCTTTAGTAGTGGTTTCTTTGCAGCAATTTGACCATGAAGGCCTGGTTCACGTGGTCTACTCTGAACAGTTGATGTTGAGATGTGTCTGTTACTTTAACTCTGTGAAGCACTTATTTGGGCTGCAATTTTTGAGGTTGGTAACTCTAATGAACTTATCCTCTGCAGCAGAGGTAACTCTGGGTCTTCCTTTCCTGTGGCGGTCCTCATGAGCACCAGTTTCATCGTTGAGCTTGATGGTTTCTTGAAATGTTCTTGAAATGTTCCAGATTGACTGACATTCATGTCTTAAAGTAATGATGGACTGTAGTTTCTCTTTGCTTATTTGAGCCGTTCTTGCCATAATATGGACTTGGTATTTTACCAAATAGGACTATATTCTGTATACCACCCCTACCTTGTCACAACTCAACTGTTTGGCTCAAACGCAGTAAGAAGGAAATAAAAACCCTTGAATGAGTAGGTGTCCAAACGTTTTACTGGTATTGTATATTCAGAGCCTTATCCRTGTAATGCTTAGAGAAGATATCGTGTCAAGTGTTATTGAAGTGTTGTGGTTACAGGTTCAACTGGCACATCTAAGCCTTTTCTTTTGYGGTGTTGTTGTTGGCCACCAAGTGCTAAATGTCAGTATCTAAATAATATGTGTGAAATACTTGATAGTGTATGTGATGTAAACCGAGAGGTCTACTTTCTTGGGGACCTGAATATTGACTGGTTTTCAAGCTTCTCACTGTAACCAGTGCCTGTAATCTGGTGCAGGTTATTAATCATCCTACCAGGGTGTTTACAAACACTACAGGAARAAGATCATCCACATCTATTGATCACATTTTTACTAATACTGTAGAACTTTGTTCTAAAGCTGTATCTGTACACAATGGATGCAGTGATCACAATTTAGTGGCTATATCCAGGAAAGCCAAAGTTCCAAAAGCTGGGCCTAAAATAGTGTATAAGAGATCACACAAAATATTTGTAGATGATGTTAAAAAAATATTGGTTGGTCTGATGTGATTAAGAAGGAGCATCCAGACGCTACGCTTAATGCATTTATGAAATTGCTTCTTCC
>NC_036844.1:32021290-32036106 GCF_002910315.2 Salvelinus sp. IW2-2015
ATATAAAGAATGATTGGAAAAAAACTTGTAGTACTTTAAGTTGAAAAAGGAGGAAATGCTACCTTTTTTTGTTATGTGTCGGACCCCAGTAGCCATTGGCGTTGGATAATGCGGATCCTAATGAATCAAATATTTATTTATAAATTATCTATCAAATTGTATTGGTCACATGCGCCCGAATACAACAGGTTTAGATGTTCCTAACAATGCTGAGTTAAAAAGTAAGACAAATATTTGCTAAATAAAAAAGGAGCTAGTAACACAATAGAAACCATAACGAGGCTATAAACAAGGAGTACCAGTACTGAGTTCAATGTGCAGGGGTGCCAGGTAGTTGAGGTAGTTGAGGTAATAAAGTATGTACATGTTGATAGGGGTAAAAGTGACTAGGCAATCAGGATATATAACAAACAGAGTTACAGCTGTGTGTGTGTGTGTGTGTCAGTGTAGTGAGTGTGTGTCAGTGTAGTGAGTGTGTGTCAGTGTAGTGAGTGTGTTGAAGTGTCAGTGTAGTGAGTGTGTTGAAGTGTCAGTGTAGTGAGTGTGTGGGTAGAGTCTAGTGAGTGCATAGAGACAGTGCAAGGGAGTCAGTGCAAAACAATTTAGATAAATGAATAAATAATAGAGAGGGTTAATACAAGTTATTGATGAACTGTTCAGCAGTGTTATAGCTTGGGGTTAGAAGTGGTTCAGGTGCCTTTTCGTCCCAGACTTGCCGCTCCGGTACCGCTTGGCGCTCCGGTACCGCTTGGCGCTCCGGTACCGCTTGGCGCGTGTCTTCCTCTTTTTCTCACTCACACACAGTTACACATAATAAACTTGTCAATTGCACATAGTAAACGTGTCAGTTGCACATAGTAAACGTGTCAGTTGCACATAGTAAACGTGTCAGTTGCACATAGTAAACGTGTCAGTTGCACATTTTTTTACAGAACGGCACTCAACATGTTACTGCACTACACAAATGACTGACGATTGTTCTTAAAATACATTAATAATAAGATACAGTGGAGCTGTACTGTTAATTTCAGTGCAGCCTTTTGATATTATTGACCATAACCTGTTGAAAAACGTATGTTTTATGCTTTTCAACTCTGCATATCGTGGATTCAGAGCTATCATCTATAGAACTCTTTAATGAGCTTCTCTAATGTAAACATGTAAAGTGTGGTGTACGCAGGGCAGCTCTCAAGGCCCTCTACTCGTTCTATGTTTTACCAATGACCTGCACTGGCAATAATAAAGCATGTGTGTCCATGTCATGCGGATGATTCAGCATATACGCTTCAGCAACCATAGCTTAATGAAGTCCACTGATACCCTAACAAAGAGTTGAAGTTTTTTTGAATGGTTGCCAGTAATTACTGTCCTAAACACTCTAAAACTATGGCATGTATTGGTAAAAATCAGATCTGCCGGGTCTGCAGAATTAAGGCAGTTATACCATTTTAAAACCAAGTTGAGACGGACTAAACACTGTCAATGGTTTAAAACTAAAGATTCAATGTTGTTAAAGTGGGGAGATGTCTGTCTGTAGTAAAGAGATGTTCTGCTTTTTGAATCACACGCTCAAAGCAAAGTCCTACAAGCTTAGTTTTTATCTTTATCTTGATTATTGCCAGTCATATGGTTCAAGTGCTGCAAGAAAGACTAGTTAAGCTGCAGCTGGCCAAACCGAGCGGCACGTCTTGCTCATTGTAATCAGAGGGCTAATATTAATACTATACACGCCAGTCTCTCTGGCTAAGAGTTAGGAAAAAGACTGACTGCGTCACTTCTTGTTTTAAAGAAATATTAATGTGTTGAAAATTCCAAATTGTTGCGTGGTAACTTAACACACAACACTGACACACACCCCACCGAAATGCTACCTTTTTTTGTTATGTGTCGGACCCCAGTAGCCATGGCGTTGGATAATGCGGATCCTAATGAATCAAATATTTATTTATAAATTACTATTAAATTGTAGGTCACATGCGCCGAATACAACAGGTTTAGATGTTCCTAACAATGCTGAGTTAAAAAGTAAGACAATATTTGCTAAATAAAAAAGGAGCTAGTAACACAATAGAAACCATAACGAGGCTATAAACAAGGAGTACCAGTACTGAGTTCAAAAATGTGCAGGGGTGCCAGGTAGTTGAGGTAATAAAGTATGTACATGTTGATAGGTAAAAGTGACTAGGCAATCAGGATATATAACAAACAGAGTTACAGCTGTGGTGGGTGTGTGTCGTGTTAGTAGTGTTGTCAGTGTAGTGAGGTGTGTCAGTGTAGTGAGGTGTTGAGGTGTGTGAGTGAGTTGTGAGAGTGTCAGTGTAGTGAGTGTGTGGTAGAGTCTAGTGAGTGCATAGAGACAGTGCAAGGGAGTCAGTGCCAAAACAATTAGATAAATGAATAAATAATAGAGAGGGTTAATGCAAGTATTGATGAACTGTTCAGCAGTGTTATAGCTTGGGGTTAGAAGTGGTTCAGGTGCCTTTCGTCCCAGACTGCCGCTCCGGTACCGGCTTGGCGCTCCGGTACCGCTTGGCGCTCCGGTACCGCTTGGCGCGTGTCTTCCTCTTTTTCTCACTCACACACAGTTACACATAATAAACTTGTCAATTGCACATAGTAAACGTGTCAGTTGCACATAGTAAATCTGTCAGTTGCACATAGTAAACGGTCAGTTTGCACATAGTAAACGTGTCAGTTGCACATAGTAACGTGTCAGTTGCCAGTTGACATAGTAAACTTGTCAGGTTGCACATAGTAAAACGTGTCAGTGCACATAGTAAACGTGTCATTGCACATAGTAAACGTGTCAGTGCACATATGTAAACTTGCCAGTTGCCATAGTAAACGGTCAGGTGCCCATAGTAAACGTGTCAGTTGCCCATAGTAAATTTGTCAGTTGCACATAGTAAACGTGTCAGTTGCACATAGTAAACTTGTCAGTTGCACATAGTAAACGTGTCAGTTGCACATAGTACACGGGTTCAGTTGCACATAGTAAACGTGTCAGTTGCACATAGTAAACTTGTCAGTTGCACATAGTAACGTGTCATTGCAATGTAAACTGTCGTGCCAGTTGCACATAGTAAACGTGTCAGTTGCACATAGTAAACGTGTCAGTTGCACATAGTAAGACAACTGTGTCAGTTGCACATAGTCAAACGTTGTCAGTTGCACATAGTAAACGTGTCAGTTGCCATAGTAAAGTGTCGTTGCACATAGTAAACGTGTCAGTTGCACATAGTAAACGTGTCAGTTGCACATAGTAATGTACAGTTGCACATAGTAAAACGTGCAGTTGCACATAGTAACGTGCAGTTGCACATAGTAAATTGTCAGTTGCACATAGTAAACGTGTCAGTTGCACATAGTAACTGTCAGTTGCACATAGTAAACGTTGTCAGTTGCACATAGTAACGTAGTCAGTTGCACATAGTAAACGTGTCAGTTGCACATAGTAAACTTGTCAGTTGCACATAGTAAACGTCGGTGCACATAGTAAACTTGTCAGTTGCACATAGTAAACGTGTCAGTAGTGCACATAAAACGTGTCAGTGCACATAGTAAACGTGTCAGTTGCACATAGTAAACGTGTCAGTTGCACATAGTAAAATGTGTCAGTTGCACATAGAAACTGTCAGTTGCATGAACGGTCAGTTGCACATAGTAAAACTGTCAGTTTGCACATAGTAAACTGTCAGTTGCACATAGTAAACTTGTCAAATAACAAATGCCGGTGTATCATCTTACTATGACTTTACCTTGTCATGTGCAGTAGTTAAAGTAATGGCTCAGGTGAGAAGTGATTGATTTTCGGCAGCCTTTGTTCTGTAATCATGACCCTACTGTAGTAATTGTTTTAATACATGAAATTAGCGGGCCCTTTTAACTGAGTATAAGTAACGAGTGGCGGGTGTGATAGTGTGATGTGAAGCGTCTCATGACTCTCAAGGCAGATCAACTTGACATACTAAAGAACTGAGCTTAGTGTAACTGTTCCTTCTTTTATATATTCCAGATAATGTAAATGCATGAATGGGTTATAGAGGTATGATGTGTTCAGGAAGCTTTGATGCCTTCTGATTACAGGGTCACAAACTTGTGTGTGTGCGAAAACTTTCTGCCTGCCTGTCAGTGGCAGTCGGTGCCGTTTAAGACTAGGGAGGACGGTTTATTTTTATGAGATTGTCTTTATTTCTATTAACAGCATGTTCGATGACTCATTCATATTCCATTCACCCAGCTCAATGTAACATCAATAGGTAGGCTACTACATGATACTCAAATTTCCATATACCCATCATTGAGGTGCTAAACCTAGCCTATATTTTTCACATTTTGTATGTTACAGCCTTATTCTAAAGTTGATTGATGAGAAAATAATCAATTCAATCTACACACAATACCCAATAATGACAAAGCAAAAACAGGTTTTTAGATTATGTTTGCAAATGTATAAAGAAATACGGAATATACATTTACATAGAATTTCAGACCATTTCTCTTTACCTTTTGCAGCGATTAACAGCCTTGGAGTCTTCTTGGGTATGACGCTACAAGCTGGCACACCTGTAATTTATGGAGTTCTCCCATTCTTCAACACAGCTCCTCTCAAGCTCTGTCAGGTGGCTGGGAGCATCGCTGCACAGCTATTTCAGGTCTCTCCAGAGATGTTCGATCGGGTTCAAGTTCGGCTCTGGCTGGTCACTGAAGGACATTCAAGATTTGTCCCGAAGTCACTCCTGCGTTGTCTTGGCTGTGTGCTTAGGTCATGTCCTGTTGGAAGGTGAACTCTTGCCCCAGTCTGAGGTCCTGAGCACTCTGGAGCAGGTTTTTCATCAAGGATCTCGCTGTACTTTGTTTGTAATCGTTTCCCCTCAATCCTGACTAGTCTCCCAGTCCCTGCCGCTGAAAACATCCCCACAGCATAATGCTGCCACCACCATGCTTCACCATAGGGATGGTGCCATGTTTCCTCCAGACGTGATGCTTGGCATTCAGGCAAAGAGTTCAATTTGTTTCATCAGAACCAGAGGATCTTGTGTCATGGGTCTGACGTCCTTAAGTTCCTTTTAACAAACTCCAAGTGACTGTGGCCCTTTACTGAGGAGTGGCTTCTGGTCTGGCCACTCTACCATAAAAGGGCCTGATGGGTGGATGCTGCAAGATGGTTCCTTCTTGAAGGTTCGCGCATCTCCCACAGAGGAACTCTGCGAGCTCTGTCAGAGTGACATTGGGTTTCTTGATCACCAAGGCCCTTCTCCCCAATTCGTTCAGTTTTGGCCTGGGCGCCACACTAGGAAGAGTCTTGGTGGTTTCCAAACGTCCTTATATTAAGAATGATGGAGGCCACTTGTTCTTGGGGACTTCATGCTGCAGACATGTTTTGGGGTACCCTTCCCCAGATCTGGTCCCATGACACAATCCTTTTCGGTGCTCTAAGACAATTCCTTCGACCTCATGACTTGGTTTTTTGCTCTGACATGTTCACTTCATAGCAGCCATTACAAAACCAGCATCATCACATCCTCGTGCTCTCCTCCGCTTCACATTTTCCCTTTGCTTGTAGACTTCAGTGCACAACAACAGGTAAAAAAAAAACCCTCTCCAGCCAAAACCTTCGATTCCATAACCGCTATCCGCTGACAACACAGCCTACATTTTTGTCACCAAGTTAACGGTCATTGTCAACATAGCTTCTAGAACTAACACATAGTAAACCCACAATCCAATCCATGTGACAGTACAGATCATGCAGTACAGGTCTACAGCAAGCTTTTCAGTAGTACACCAGCAGGCCCCAGAAGGGCAATAAATGAATACAAAGCTTACCTCGACTTGAAGAGTTGGAGTGTTGTTTTAGTCGTTAGCCAGCTATTTTTTTTTTTTTTTTTTTTTTTTTTTTTTTTTTTGTTAACATAACGCATCAATCCTCTCTGTTTGAGTCAGGTTGTTGAAGTAGGCTAAATTAGCTGTATTAAGCTAGCATAAGTGAAAGTGGAAGATTTAAAAAAAAAAAATATATAATCTCTGCTGCTTCTCCTTCATTTTATAATAAATACAGTTGTTCAAAACTGTTGATCTATTGTCTTTCTCTCGCTTGGTCAAATGCTCACACATTTATGCACTGCAGTGTTAGCTAGCTGTAGCTGTATGCTTTCAGTTACTAATTCATTCCTTGATCCTTTGATTGGATGAACCAACTTGTCACGTTTATGCTCCAAAAGCTCGGAAGTCGTCATAATTACTGTGAAGTCTATGGAAGGGGGTGAAACCATGAGCCTCCTAGTTTTTGTAATTGAAGTCAATGTATTTGACCTTCCTTCGCAAAACAGCGTGGTTTTAATCAGTTATTTGGTACGTGAATATATTTTATTACATATTATCTAAAAAAGATCACTTTTTAAATGGTCCACAATTTTTTTTCAAATTAAATTCACTGAGTAGGATGGTCTTCCCCTCTTCCTGTGAGGAGACTCCCTGGTGGGGGTGTGCGGAGGAGATGCGTGTGTGATAATGTGTGTTTTGACACATACGTTCTGTGTTTGTACAATTCAATGATGGTGCATTGTCGTTGGTTGTTTTTACTCATTGTTTGTCGGTCGATTTCATTTCATCCGCCCTCTCCCGCTTCCCATCTGCTCATCCTGAGCAGGAATCCAGGTGTCTCTGTGCCCTCTCTCGCTTCTTCCCTCTCTCTCAGCGAGCCTCTTCATCACAAAGTGTGGGATCGGCATGCCCCTCTCATCTCTGCTAAATGGCACATAATTGCAGACCTGCGTGCAGCTCAACACCACTGGTGGCTGAGAAACATCAAATGCTGCTCTACTCTGCTCTGCTCTAAGTCGCTGCTGTTCAGATTGTTATTGCTGCCTGCCTGACAGCCTGGTCTGTCTGTGTTATGCGCCTGCCTGGCAGCCTGGTCTGTCTATGTTAAGGAGGGCATTGTGCCTCATGAAGAACAAAAGAGTTCCATAGATGAAGGAATAAAACAGTAAATGGTTGTTATAATGCAAACCGGGAATAGGCAACTGTTGTTTGGGGCAAAAAAAAACATGTTGTTCTGTTGTTAGCGGCTAGGATACTGACCGTTTAACCATTCTGTTAGATAAGGTAGTATGGTTTTACATGCTACAGTTTGTGTTTACTAGCCACAGCTTTGCTGGTAGGGCCTACCTACATCATTACCTTACACATTGTCTTCCCTGATCAGTTGAAGCAAATTCCTCATTTGAATGCTACCGACACTACAAATTGTCTGCTAGTCTGCACAAAGGAATCTTGTTTCAGTACATATTTCATAAAAATGTACTATGTAGAGTTTGAGCGTGATTGAGCAGTACATACACTACCAGTCAAAAGTGTGACACACCTACTCATTGAAGGGTTTTTCTTTATTTGTACTATTTTTCTACTTTGTAGAATAATAGTGAAGACATCAAAAGATGATGAAAATAACACAATATGGGAATCATGTAGACCAAAAAAAGTAGTGAAACCAAATATAATTCTAATTTATATTTAGATTCTTCAAAAGTAGCCACCCTTCACTTGATGACAAGCTTGCTCACTTAGGCAGTCTCTCAACCAACTCATGAGGAATGCGTTTACCAAACAGTTTTGAAGAGGTTCATAAATATCAAAAGGTTTGGGATCACTTAGAAATGTCCTGTTTTTTAAAGAAAAGCTATTTTTTTGTGGCGTTAAATAACATCAAATTGATCAGAAATAAAAGTGCTATAAATGACTATTGAAAGCTGAAACGGCAGACGTTTTTTAAATGGAATATCTACATAGGAGGAAAGAGCCCATTATCAGCCAACCCATCACTCCGTGTTCCAATTGGCACTTGTGTTAGCTTAATCCATGGTTATCCATTTTAAAAGGCTAATTGATGATGAGAAAACCCTTGTCAATTATGTTAGCACAGGCTAAAAGTTTTGTTGAATGATTAAAGAAGCAAAAACTGTCCTTCTTTAGACTAGTTAGTATCTGGAGCATCAGTATTTGTGGGGTTCGATTACAGGCTCAAAATGGCCAGAAACAAGGAACTTTCTTGCTGAAACTCGTCAGTCATTCTTGTTCTGAGAATGAGGCTTTCCATGCCGAGAAATTTGCCAAGAAATGAAGATCTCGCTACAACGCTGAGGTACTACTCCCTTCACGAAGGTGTGTGTGTGTGTGTGGGTGTGTGTGTGTGGTTGTGTGTGTGTGTGGGTGTGTGTGTGTGTGGTGTGTGTGTGTGGGGTGTGTGTTGTGTGTGTGTGGGGTGTGTGTGTGTGTGTGTGTGTGTGTGTGTTGTGTAAAGAATAAAACAACAGTAAAAATATATTTGAAAATAAGAGTAGCAAGCCATATACAGACACCGGTTATCAGGCTTATTGAGGTTAGTATGTACATGTAGCCGATTGTTAAAGTACTATGCATATATGATGAACAGAGAGTAGCAGTAGCGTAAAAGGAGGGGGCAGGAGGTGACACAATGGCAGATAGCCCGTTAGACCAATGTGCGGAGCACTGGTTTGTCGAAGGCCAAATTTGAAGGTAGTAGTACATGGATGTAATGGTTAAAGTGACTATGCATATGAGAAAACAGAGAGTAGCAGCAGCGTAAAAGGAGGGGTTGGGGAGGGCACCACAATTAAATCAGTCCGGGTAACCATGGTTACTGTGGTGACATCGTCCCCACCAGTGACTGACGTACATACCCCAACCAGAAGCATGATTACAGGCAGCATCCCTCTTTTACGCTGGCTGCTACTCTCTGGTTTATCTTCCATATGCATAGTCACCGTTAACCATACACCAGGTCATACTTACCGTCAATGGCTGACCAACCAGGCTCCCGCACATTGGTAACTGGGCTATCTGCATTGTGTCCCACCTCTGCCAACCCCTCCTTTACGCTACTGCTTTTACTCTCTGTTCATCATATATGGCATAGTCACTTTAACCATCGCCTACCATGTACATACTACCTCAATAAGCCTGACTAACCGGGTGTCTGTATATGGCGCCTTGCTACGTTTATTTTTCAAATATATTTTTACTGTTGTTTTATTTCTTTACACACACACACACACACACACCACACACACACACACACACACACACACACACAACACACACTACCACACACCACACACACACACACACACACACACACACACACACACACCACACACACACACACAACACACACACACACACCTTCTGTGAATGGAATTGTACACACGTCTGTCGAGATCTTCATTCTTGCAATTTCTCGCATGAATAGCCTTCATTCTCAGAACAAGAATAACTGACGATTTCAGAAGAAATTCTTTGTTTTCTGGCCATTTAGCCTGTTAAGCGAACCCACCAAATACTGATTGCTCCAGATACTCAAAACAGTCTAAAGAAAAGGGACCAGTTTAATGCTCTTTAATGGCATCACAAAAACTTTTAGCTTGCTAACATAATTGACAAAGGGTTTCTAATAATTCAATTAGCCTTTAAAAATGATAAACATGGATTAGCTAACACAATGTGCCATTGCGAAACAGGAGTGATGGTTGCTGATAATGGGCCTCTTTCCTCCTATGTAGATATTCCATTAAAAATCTGCCGTTTCCAGCATTCAATAGTTCATGTATACACTTTAATTTCTGATTCAATTTGATGATTTTTAACGCACAAAAAAAATAGGGGTTTTCTTTAAAAACCAAGGACATTTCTAATGATCCCAAACCTTTGAATATTTATGGAACTCCGTCGAAAACTGTTGATAACGCGATTCCTCATGAAGCTCGTTGAGAGACTGCCTTGCTAAAGTGGTGCAAAGCTGATCATCAAGGTGAAGGTGCTACTTGTAGAAAGCGCCCAAGAATACAAGGGAAGAATCTAAAATATAAATTAGAATTATATTGTTTAACACTTTTTTGGTTCCTACATGATTCCATATGTGTTATTTCATCATTTTATGTCTTCACTATTATCTACAAAGTAGAAAATAGTACAAATAAAGAAAAAACCCTTAATGAGGTAGGTGTGTCCAAACTTTTGATGTACGGTATGTAACTGCCCTCAATCCACGCCAGGAAAACTCATACATAAGTACATTTTATGACAATATGTACTGAAACAAGATTTCCTTTGTGCAGGACATAGCAGACATTTGTAGGTGTCGGGTAGCATTGCAAATGAGGATTTGCTTGGCAACTGATCAGGGAAGACAAGTGTAGGTAATGATGTAGGTAGCCTACAGCAAGCTGTGGCAGTACCACACAAAACTGTAGCATGTAAAAACCATTTACTACCTGTATTCTAAACAGAATGGTTTAAAGCGGCAGTTATCCTAGCCGCGTAAACAGAACAACATGTTTTTTTTGAACCGAACCAAACAACAGTTGCCTATCCTGTTGCATTATTAACAAACCATTTTACTGTTTTATTTCCTTCATCTATGAACTCTTTTGTTTCTTCATGAGGCACATGCCCTCTAACTTAGGGACAGACCAGGCTGGCCAGGCAGCAGGCAATAACACAGACAGACCAGGCTGTCAGCAGGCAGCAATAACAATCTGAACAGCAGAGTACTTAGAGCAGAGCAGGTAGAGCAGCCATTGATGTTTCTCAGCCACCAGTGTGTTGAGCTGCACAGCAGTCTGCATTAATGTGCCATTAGCAGAGATGAGAGGGCATTGCCGATTCCCACACCATTGTGAGAGAGGCTCGCTGAGAGAGAGGGAAGAGAGAGAGAGGGACAGAGCACACCTGGATTCCTGCTCAGGATGGAGAGATGGAGCGGAGAGGGGATGATGAAATCGACCGAAAAAAACAATGAAAAACAACCAACCACAATGCACCATCATTGAATTGTACAAACACAGAACGTATGGTAAAAACACACATTATCAGCACACGCACTCCTCCGCACACCCCACCAGGGAGGTCTCCTCCACAGGAAAGAAGAGGGAAACCATCCTACTCAGTGGAATTAATTGAAAAAAAAATTGTTGGAAACATTTAAAAAGTGATCCTTTTTAGATAAAAACTGTAATAAATATATTCACGTCACCAAATAACTGTATTAAAACACCGCTGTTTTGCCAAGGGAAGGTTCAATAAACCATGACTTCAATACAAAACCTAGGAGGCTCATGGTTCTCACCCCTTCCATTAGACTTACACAGTAATTATGACGGGACTTCCAAAAAAGAAGCCTTTTGAGCATAAACTGACATGTTGTTCATCCAATCAAAGGATTCAGAGAATGAATCTAGTACTGAAAGCATAAGCACAAGCTAGCTAACACTGCAGTGCATTAAATGTGGTGAGCAGGGACAAAGCAGAGAAAGGACAATAGATCAACAGTTTGAACCAAATGTATTTATTATAAAAATGATAAGGAGAAGCAGCAGAGATATATATATTTTTTTTTTAAATCTTCCACTTTCACTTATGCTAGCTATACAGCTAATTTGCCTACTCAACAACCTGACTCAAAAACAGAGGATTGATGCGTTATGTTAACGAGCTGGCTAAGAGCTAAAACAAAACTCCAACTCCTTCCAAGTCAAGGTAAGCTTTGTATTGCATTTTATTGCCTCTGGGCCCTGGCTGGCTTGTAACTACTAAACAGCTTGCTGTAGACTGTACGTGCATGATTGTACTTGTGAACACATGGATGGATTGTGGTTTACTAATGTGTAGTTCTAGAAGCTATGTTGACAAATGACGTAAACTTGGCTGGACAAAAATGTAGGCTGTGTGTAGCGATAGCGGTTATGGAATGAAGGTTTGGCTTGGAGAGGTTTTTTCACCTGTGTTGTGCACTGAAGTCTACAAGCAAAGGGAAAAAGGTGAGAGGAGGAGGCACGAGGATGTTGATGATGCTGTTGTATGGCTGCTTATGAAAGCTGAACATGGTCAGAGCAAAAACCAAGTCATGGAGGTCGAAGGAATTGTCTAGAGCACGAAACAGGATGTGTCATGGCACAATCTGACGGGAAGGGTACCAAAACATGTCTGCGCATTGAAGGTCCCAAGAACACAGTGGCCCTCCATCATTCTTAAATATAAGACGTTTGGAACCACCAAGACTCTTCCTAGGGCTGCCGCCCAGCCAAACTGACGAATGCGGAGAAGGGCCTTGGTGATCAAGGAACCCAATTGTCACCTGACAGAGCTCCAGAGGATTCCTGCTGTTGGAGATTAGATAAAACCTTCAAGAAGGACAACCATCTTCTGCAGCACTCACCCATCAGGCCTTTATGTAGAGTGGCCAGACAGAAGCCACTCCTCAGTAAAGGCACCACAAGTTCCACTTTGGAGTTGTTAAAAGGAACTGTACAGGACTGTTCAGGACCATGAACAACAAGATCCTCTGGTCTGGATGAAACCAAGATTGACTCTTTGGCCGAATGCCAAGCATCACGTCTGGAGGAACCATGGCACCATCCCTATGGTGAAGCATGGTGGTGGCAGCATTATGCTGTGGGATGTTTTTCAGCGCAGGACTGGGAGGACTAGTCAGGATTGAGGAAAGATTAACAGAACAAAGTACAGCGAGATCCTGATGAAAACCTGCTCCAGAGTGCTTCAGACCTCAGACGGGGGCAAAAGTTCACCTCCAAAACAGGACAATGACCCTAAGCACACAGCCAGACAAACGCAGGAGTGACTTCGGGACAAAATCTCTGAATGTCCTTCCAGTGACCCAGCCAGAATCCGAACTTGAACCCGAGCGAACATCTTCTGGAAGAGACCTGAAATAGCTGGGCAGCGATCTCCCCCATTCCAAACCTGAACAGAAGCTTGAGAGGAGCGTGTTGAAAGAATGGGAGAAACTCCATTAAATACAAGGTGTGCCAAGCTGTAGCGTCATACCCAAGAGACTCCAGGGCTGTAATCGCGGCAAAAGGTAAAAGAGAAATGATTTTCTGAATATCTATGTAAAGTGTAATATTTCCGTATTTCTTTATACATTTGCAAAACATATCTAAAAAACCTGTTTTTGCTTTGTCATTATTGGGTATTTGTGTGTAAGATTGAATATGATTATGTTCCTCATCAATCAACTTTAGGAATAAGGCTGTAACATAACAAAATGTGGAAAAAATATAGGACTAGGTTTAGCAACCGTTCATGATGGGTATATGGAAAATTTGAGTATCACAATGTAGTAGCCTAAACCTCATGGATGTTACATTGAAGCTGGTGGAATGGAATATGAAAATGATCATCGAACATGCTGTTAATAAAATAAAGACAATCTCATAAAAAAAATAAAACCGTCTCCCTAGTCATTAAACGGGGCACCGACTGCCACGACAGGCAGGCAGAAAGTTTCGCAACACACACAAGTTTGTGACCCGTAAAATCAGAGGCATCAAAGCCTTTTCCTGAACACCATCATACCTCTATAAAACCCCATTCATGCATTTACAGGTATTCTGGAATATATAAAGAAGAACAGTTACACTAAAGCTCAGTTCTTAGTATGCTCAAAGTTGATCTGCCTTGAGAGTCATGAAGACAGCTTCACATCACACTATCACACCACGGCCACTCGTTACTATTACGCAGTAAAAAGGGCCCGGCTAATTTCATTATTAAAACAATTCACTACAGTAGGGTTCATGATTACAGAACAAAGGCTGCCGAAAATCAATCACTTCTCACCTGAAGCCATTGACTAACTATGCCACATGAACACAGACAGTCATAGAAGATTAGATACACCGGCATTTGTATTTGACAAGTTTACTATGTGCAACTGACAAGTTTACTATGTGCAACATGACAAGTTTACTATGTGCAACTACACGTGACTAATGGGCAACTGACACTTTACTATGTTGCAACTGACACAAAATTACTATGTGCAACTGGACAAACGTTTTACTATGTGCAACTGACACGTTTACTATGTGCAACTGACACGTTTACTATGTGCAACTGACACGGTTTATATGTGGCAACTGACAAGTTTACTATGTGCAACTGACACGTTTACTATGTGCAAACTGACAAGTTTGACTATGTGCAACTGACACGTTTACTATGTGCAACTGAACACGTTTACTATTGCAACTGGACACGTTTACTATGTGCAAACTGACAAGGGTTTACTTATGTGCAAACTGACACGTTTACTTATTGCAAACTGGACAAGTTTACTATGTGCAACGTGGCACGTGTACTATGTGCAACTGAACACGGTTACTATGTGCACTGACACGTTGACTATGTGCAACTGACACGTTTACTCATGTGCAACTGACACGTTTACTATGTGCAAACTGACAAAATTACTTATGGGATGACACGTTTACTATGTGCCAACTGACACGGTTTACTATGTGCAACTGACACTTTACTATGTGTCGAGTCTGTTACCGTGTGTTATTACTTATGTGGCAACTGACACGTTTTACATGTGCAAACTGGCCAACTGACACGTTTACTGATGTGCCAACTGGACACGTTTACTAGTGCAACTGACAAGTTTACTGATGTGCAACTGACACGTTTACTATGTGCAAACTGACACGTACATGTGCAACTGACACGTTTTGACTATGTGCAAGCTGACACGTTACTATGGTGCAAACTGACACGTTTACTAGGCAACTGACAAATTACTATGGCAACTGACACGTTTACTATGGGCAACTGACACGTTATACTATGGGCAACTGGCAAAGTTTATATGTGCAACTGACACGTTTACTAGTGCAACTGCACGTTACTAGGTGCAAAACTGACCACGTTTACTTATGTGCAATGAACAAGTTACTATGGTGCAACTGGCAAGCTTGACACGTTTTACTATG
>NC_036844.1:32036131-32037288 GCF_002910315.2 Salvelinus sp. IW2-2015
ACAAATGCCGGTGTATCTATCTTACTATGACTTGTACCTGTGTTCATGTGCAGTAGTTAAAGTAATGGCTCAGGTGAGAAGTGATTGATTTTCGGCAGCCTTTGTTCTGTAATCATGAACCCTACTGTAGTAATTGTTTTAATACATGAAATTAGCGGGGCCCTTTTACTGAGTAATAGTAACGAGTGGCCGTGGTGTGATAGTGTGATGTGAAGCTGTCTCATGACTCTCAAGGCAGATCAACTTTGACATACTAAAGAACTGAGCTTAGTGTAACTGTTCCTTCTTTATATATTCCAGATAATGTAAATGCATGAATGGGGTTATAGAGGTATGATGTGTTCAGGAAAGCTTTGATGCCTCTGATTTACAGGGTCACAAACTTGTGTGTGTGCGAAACTTTCTGCCTGCCTGTCAGTGGCAGTCGGTGCCGTTTAAGACTAGGGAGGACGGTTTKTTTTTTATGAGATTGTCTTTATTTCTATTACAGCATGTTCGATGACTCATTCATATTCCATTCACCCAGCTCAATGTAACATCAATAGGTTTAGGCTACTACATGATACTCAAATTTTCCATATACCCATCATGAGGTTGCTAAAACCTAGCCTATATTTTTTCCACATTTTGTTATGTTACAGCCTTATTCTAAAGTTGATTGATGAGGAAAATAATCAATTCAATCTACACACAATACCCAATAATGACAAAGCAAAAACAGGTTTTTAGATATGTTTGCAAATGTATAAAAGAAATACGGAAATATTACATTTACATAYATATTCAGACTCATTTCTCTTTACCTTTTGCAGCGATTACAGCCTGGAGTCTTCTTGGGTATGACGCTACAAGCTTGGCACACCTGTATTTATGGAGTTTCTCCCATTCTTCAACACAGCTCCTCTCAAGCTCTGTCAGGTTGGATGGGGAGCYTRGCTGCACAGCTATTTCAGGTCTCTCCAGAGATGTTCGATCGGGTTCAAGTCTCGGCTCTGGCTGGGTCACTGAAGGACATTCAGAGATTTGTCCCGAAGTCACTCCTGCGTTGTCTTGGCTGTGTGCTTAGGGTCATTGTCCTGTTGGAAGGTGAACCTTTGCCCCAGTCTGAAGGGTCCTGAGCACTCTGGAGCAGTTTCTCCACTTTCAAGAATGCGTCA
>NC_036844.1:32037791-32043527 GCF_002910315.2 Salvelinus sp. IW2-2015
GCCGGTGTATCATCTTACTATGACTTTACCTTGTTCATGTGCAGTAGTTAAAGTAATGGCTCAGGTGAGAAGTGATTGATTTTCGGCAGCCTTTGTTCTGTAATCATGAACCCTACTGTAGTAATTGTTTAATACATGAAATATAGCGGGCCCTTTTACTGAGTATAGTAACGAGTGGCGGGTGTGATAGTGTGATGTAAGCGTCTCATGACTCTCAAGGCAGATCAACTTGGACATACTAAAGAACTGAGCTTAGTGTAACTGTTCCTTCTTTATATATTCCAGATAATGTTAATGCATGAATGGGTTATAGAGGTATGATGTGTTCAGGAAAGCTTTGATGCCTCTGATTACAGGGTCACAAACTTGTGTGTGTGCGAAAACTTTCTGCCTGCCTGTCAGTGGCAGTCGGTGCCGTTAAGACTAGGGAGGACGGTTTATTTTTATGAGATTGTCTTTATTTCTATTAACAGCATGTTCGATGACTCATTCATATTCCATTCACCCAGCTCAATGTAACATCAATAGGTAGGCTACTACATGATACTCAAATTTTCCATATACCCATCATGAGGTGCTAAAACCTAGCCTATATTTTTCCACATTTGTATGTACAGCCTATTCTAAAGTTGATTGATGAGGAAATAATCAATTCCAATCTACACACAATACCCAATAATGACAAAGCAAAAAACAGGTTTTTAGATATGTTTGCAAATGTATAAAGAAATACGGAAATACATTTACATAGAATTTCAGACCATTTCTCTTTACCTTTTCAGCGATTAACAGCCTTGAGTCTTCTTGGGTATGACGCTACAAGCTGGGCACACCTGTAATTTATGGAGTTCTCCCATTCTTCAACACAGCTCCTCTCAAAGCTCTGTCAGGTTGGCTGGGAGCATCGCTGCACAGCTATTTCAGGTCTCTCCAGAGATGTTCGACGGGTTCAAGTTCGGCTCTGGCTGGTCACTGAAGGACATTCAGAGATTTGTCCCGAAGTCACTCCTGCGTTGTCTTGGCGTGTGCTTAGGGTCATGTCCTGTTGGAAGGTGGAACCTTGCCCCAGTCTGAGGTCCTGAGCCACTCTGGAGCAGGTTTTCATCAAGGATCTCGCTGTACTTTGTTCTGTAATCGTTTCCCCTCAATCCTGACTAGTCTCCCAGTCCCTGCCGCTGAAAAGCATCCCCACAGCATAATGCTGCCACCACCATGGCTTTCACCCATAGGGATGTGCCATGTTTCCTCCAGACGTGATGCTTGGCATTCAGGCAAAGAGTTCAATCTTGTTTCAATCAGACCAGGAGGATCTTGGTGTCATGGTCTGACTCCTTAAGTTCCTTTTAACAAACTCCAAGTGACTGTGGCCCTTTACTGAGGAGTGGCTTCTGGTCTGGCCACTCTACCATAAAAGGGCCTGATGGGTGGATGCTGCAAGATGGTTCCTTCTTGAAGGTTCGCGCATCTCCCACAGAGGAACTCTGCGAGCTCTGTCAGAGTGACATTGGGTTTCTTGATCACCAAGGCCCTTCTCCCCAATTCGTTCAGTTTTGGCCTGGGCGCCACACTAGGAAGAGTCTTGGTGGTTTCCAAACGTCCTTATATTAAGAATGATGGAGGCCACTTGTTCTTGGGGACTTCATGCTGCAGACATGTTTTGGGGTACCCTTCCCCAGATCTGGTCCCATGACACAATCCTTTTCGGTGCTCTACAGACAATTCCTTCGACCTCATGACTTGGTTTTTGCTCTGACATGTTCACTTTCATAGCAGCCATACAAACAGCATCATCACATCCTCGTGCTCTCCTCCTCTCACATTTTCCCTTTGCTTGTAGACTTCAGTGCACAACACAGGTGAAAAAACCTCTCCAAGCCAAACCTTCATTCCATAACCGCTATCCGCTACACACAGCCTACATTTTTGTCACCAAGTTAACGTCATTGTCAACATAGCTTCTAGAACTAACACATTAGTAAACCCACAATCCAATCCATGTGTACAGTACAATCATGCAGTACAGTCTACAGCAAGCTGTTTAGTAGTTACACCAGCCAGGGCCCCAGAGGCAATAAATGAATACAAAGCTTACCTTGACTTGGAAGAGTTGGAGTGTTGTTTAGTCTTAGCCAGCTAGTTAACATAACGCATCAATCCTCTCTGTTTGAGTCAGGTTGTTGAGTAGGCTAAATTAGCTGTATTAGCTAGCATAAGTGAAAGTGGAAGATTTAAAAAAAAAAATATATATATCTCTGCTGCTTCTCCTTCATTTTTATAATAAATACATTTGTTCAAAACTGTTGATCTATTGTCTTTCTCTCGCTTTGTCAACTGCTCACCACATTTTATGCACTGCAGTGTTAGCTAGCTGTAGCTTATGCTTTCAGTACTAGATTCATTCTCTGATCCTTTGATTGGATGAACAACATGTCAGTTTATGCTCCAAAAGCTCTGGAAGTCGTCATAATTACTGTGTAAGTKTATGGAAGGGGGTGAGAACCATGAGCCTCCTAGGTTTTGTATTGAAGTCAATGTATTGACCTTCCTTGCAAAACAGCGTGTTTTAATCAGTTATTTGGTGACGTGAATATATTTATTACAGTTTTATCTAAAAAGGATCACTTTTTAAATGTTCCACAATTTTTTTRCAAATTAAATTCACTGAGTAGGATGGTCTTCCCCTTCRTCCTGTGAGGAGACTCCCCTGGTGGGGGTGTGCGGAGGAGTGCGTGTGTGATAATGTGTGTTTTTACACATACGTTCTGTGTTTGTACAATTCAATGATGGTGCATTGTGGTTGGTTGTTTTCTCATTGTTTTTCGGTCGATTTCATCATCCCCCTCTCCCGCTCCCATCTCTCCATCCTGAGCAGGAATCCAGGTGTGCTCTGTCCCTCTCTCTCTCTRCCCTCTCTCTCAGCYAGCCTCTTCATCACAAATGTGTGGGATTCGGCATGCCCCTCTCATCTCTGCTAATGGCACATAATGCAGACCTGCTGTGCAGCTCAACACACTGGTGGCTGAGAAACATCAATGCTGCTCTACTCTGCTCTGCTCTAAGTCTCTGCTGTTCAGATTGTTATTGCTGCCTGCCTGACAGCCTGGTCTGTCTGTGTTATTGCTGCCTGCCTGGCAGCCTGGTCTGTCTATGTTAGAGGGCATTGTGCCTCATGAAGAACAAAAGAGTTCCATAGATGAAGGAATAAAACAGTAAATGGTTGTTAATAATGCAAACAGGAATAGGCAACTGTTGTTTGGTTGGCAAAAAAAACATGTTGTTCTGTTGTAGCGGCTAGGATACTGCCGTTTAACCATTCTGTTTAGATAAGGTAGTATGGTTTTACATGCTACAGTTTGTGTGTACTAGCCACAGCTTGCTGTAGGCCTACCTACATCATTACCTTACACATTGTCTTCCCTGATCAGTTGAAAGCAAATCCTCATTTGCAATGCCTACCGGACACTACAAATGTCTGCTATGTCTGCACAAAGGAAATCTTGTTTCAGTACATATTGTCATAAAATGTACTTATGTATGAGTTTCTGAGCGTGATTGAGGCAGTACATACACTACCAGTCAAAAGTTTGGACACACCTACTCATTGAAGGGTTTTTCTTTATTTGTACTATTTTCTACTTTGTAGAATAATAGTGAAGACATCAAAATGATGAAATAACACATATGGAATCATGTAGGAACCAAAAAYGTGTTAAACAAATATAATTCTAATTTATATTTTAGATTCTTCAAAGTAGCCACCCTTCACCTTGATGACAGCTTTGCACACTTTAGGCAGTCTCTCAACCAGCTTCATGAGGAATGCGTTACCAACAGTTTTGAAGGAGTTCATAAATATTCAAAAAGTTGGGGTCACTTAGAAATGTCCTGTTTTTTAAAGAAAAGCTATTTTTTTGTGGCGTTAAATAACATCAAATTGATCAGAAAAAAAGTGTATAAATGACTATTGAAGCTGAAACGGCAGATTTTAATGGAATATCTACATAGGAGGAAAGAGCCCAATTATCAGCAACCATCACTCCTGTGTTCCAATGGCACGTTGTGTAGCTTAATCCATGTTTATCATTTTAAAAGGCTAATTGATATATAGAAAACCCTTTGTCAATTATGTTAGCACAGCTAAAAAGTTTTTGTGATGATTAAAGAAGCAATTAAACTGTCCTTCTTTAGACTAGTTGAGTATCTGGAGCATCAGTATTTGTGGGTTCGATTACAGGCTCAAAATGGCCAGAAACAAAGAACTTTCTTCTGAAACTCGTCAGTCTATCTTGTTCTGAGAAATGAAGGCTATCATGCGAGAAATTGCCAAGAAATGAAGATCTCGTACAAGCGGTCACTCACAACGCTCGTATCGTACATAGCTCACAGGCTTCATATGCGAAGGTGTGTGTGTGTGTGTGTGTGTGCTGTGTGTGTTGGTTGTGTGTGTGTGTGGTGTGTGTGTGTGTGTGTGTGTGGTGTGTGTGTGTGTGTGTGTTGTGTGTGTGTGGGTGTGTGTGTGTGTGTGGTGTGTGTGTGTGTGTGTGTGTAAAGAAATAAAACAACAGTAAAAATATATTTGAAAATAAGAGTAGCAAGGCATATACAGACACCGGTTAGTCAGGCTTATTGAGGTAGTATGTACATGGATGTATGGTTAAAGTGACTATGCATATGAGATAAACAGAGAGTAGCAGCAGCGTAAAAGAGGGGTTGGGGAGGGGCACACAATGTAAATAGTCCGGGTAACCATTGGTTACCTGTGGTGACYTCGTCCCCACAGTGACTGTACGTACATACCCCAACCAGAAGCCATGGATTACAGGCAGCATCCGCACTGATCTGAAGGCTAGAGCTGCTGCTTTCAAGGAGCGGGACTTTAACCCGGAAGCTTATAGGAAACCCCGCTATGCCCCCCGACGAACCATCAAACAGGTAAAGGGTCAATACAGGACTAAGATCGAGTCATACTACACTGGCTCTGGCGCTCGTCGGATGTGGCAGGGCTTGTAAACCATTACAGACTACAAAGGGAAGCACAGTCGAGAGCTACCCAGTGACACGAGCCTAACAGACTAGATAAACTACTTCTATGCTCGCTTCGAGGCAAGCAACACGGAGGCATGCATGAGAGCATCAGCTGTTCCGGACGACTGTGTGATSACGCTCTCCATAGCCGACATGAGTWAGACCTTTAAACAGGTCAACATACACAAGGCTGCGGGGCCAGATGGATTACCAGGACGTGTGCTCCGGGCATGTGCTGACCAACTGGCAGGTGTCTTCACTGACATTTTCAACATGTCCCTGATTGAGTCTGTAATACCAGCATGTTTCAAGCAGACCACCATAGTCCCTGTGCCCAAGAACACAAAGGCAACCTGCCTAAATGACTACCAACCCATAGCACTCACGTCTGTAGCCATGAAGTGCTTTGAAAGGCTACTCATGGCTCACATCAACACCATCATCCCAGAAACCCTAGACCCACTCCAATTTGCCTACCGCCCCAACAGATCCACAGATGATACAATCTCTATTGCACTCCACACTGCCCTTTCCCACCTGGACAAAAGGAACGCCTATGTGAGAATGCTATTCATTGACTACAGCTCAGCGTTCAACACCATAGTGCCCTCAAAGCTCATCACTAAGCTGAGGACTCTGGGACTAAACACCTCCCTCTGCAACTGGATCCTGGACTTCCTGACGGGCTGCCCCCAGGTGGTAAGGGTAGGT
>NC_036844.1:32043628-32053943 GCF_002910315.2 Salvelinus sp. IW2-2015
CAGTTGTCCATTGCTGGACGCATAGCTCCATTGCCACCGACCCATTATTTCCCATACCCTGGCTGAGGGAAGGAGTTTCACCCTACCTCTTAAAATGACCCTTAACCCAAGGTATCTATCTGCTTATAACTGGATATAAAACAATACTGTCCACAATAGGCAATTCATTTTCAATGGCTTTCAGACTGTGTCCAATCAGCTCTCCGTCCTATTTCTGAAATGACGAAAGGGGGAGCTTCTCAATGTCAAGGGTGAGGGACAGAGGTTGTATGACCTACAAGCTGGATATTGCGACATCTAGGACCTCACCTTTTTCTACAGGGGCACAGGGACAATGGATATCGAACAACGTGACAATCAGTTCTGTCGGCACATAATCGCCGACTAAAATTAGGTTGGATATCCACAAAAGAAGCTTCAATTCCCTCAGGGACCCCTGGTCCCATTGTTTGACGCAGTGGGGTGGGATGGCTAAATGACTTCTCTAGCGGGTCATAAGGTCCAGGCTTAATTCAATTGCATCTCATTCTCTCCTCGGGAAACGTTGGACAAAGTAGAAACCCAAGGAACTAACAATCAGGAGGGAATAGCTTGTCAATGAACTCTCACATCGAGGGGGCTCATTGGATTGGGAGCCGCCATTAAGGTCATTAAAGAACTCAAGGGAAAAAATTTTTTACCACTATGCCGGTGAAGGGAACTGAATCCCTGCACGGCCCGCAAGGGTCCTGCTCAAAAAGGCAAGATTACATCGTTCGGGGGAAGGTTTTGCCAATGGGAACCATCTGAAATGATTCAGAGGGACAACGGGGTGATAAACGTGTTGTGGTCAGTATGATGACCAAATGGAGTTCTTTGGGCAATCCTACCCAACTGCCGGGTTTTGGAGAGGAGGGAATGGCTGCTATGACCCCAAGAAACCATCCCCAAGGGTCAAACATGGTAGGAAACATTATGCTTTGGTGGTGTTTGTTCTGCTATAAAGGGACCAGGACACACTTCACCGCACAAAGGGACGATGGACGGAGCCATCGGGAGGATGTACCCAAAATCTTTGGTGAAAACCTCTTACCCTCAGCAGTGGTAATGAACAAATGTCGTTGGATGGGTATTTCCAAGCATGACAATGAAACTCCAAAACACGGAGCAAAGCAACAAAGATGGCTCAAGAAGAGAGGCAGACATTCTAGGTCTGGAGGGCTAGCAATTCTCCAGACGTTAATCCATATGAGAATCTGTGGAGGGAGCTGAAGTTTCGCGTTGCAAACGTCAGCCTCGAAACATTAAGACTTGAAAGTAAGGATCTGCAAAGAGGATGGACTAGAAATCCCTCCTGAGATGGTTTTGTGCAAAACCTGGTGCTACTACAAGAAAACGTCTGACCTTCTGTGATGGCCAACAAGGGTTTGCCACCAAGTACTAGGTCATGTTTTGCAGAGGGGTCAAAATACGTATTACCTCCTATTAAAATGCAAATCAAATTCATAACATTTTGAATGCGTTTTTCGGATTTTTTTTGTTGCTATCTGTCTCTCACTGTTCAAATAAACTACCATTAAAATTATCGGACTGTCATTTTTTGTCAGTGGCAAAACTGTACAAAATCAGCAGGGGATCAAATACTTTTTCCCTCACTGTCGTGAGCATACTACCTCAACCAACCGGTGCACATTGACTCTGTACTGGCACCCCCGATATTGATTGTGTTTTTACTACTAGCTCTTTAATTACTTGTTATTATCTCGTTATTCTATTCTGTATTTTTTGAAACTGCACGTTGGTTAGGGGCTTGTAAGTAAGCATTTCACTGTAAGGTCTCCACCTGTTTTTATTCGGGCATGTGACTAATAAGATTGAGTTTGATTTGATATGTTATCTGAAACTGGCCAGAATTAGCAGAATGTGCCCTGGGCCTCATTCTGTGGCCACAGCCCCTGCTATCCCACCAGTCAGCTCTAGCAACAGAGACACGACAGAAACACAAGCATTGACGTCAGGGATTCCATGACACTTCAGAACCTAAAGCAACCTTGACAGGGACTTAATACACCAGGACCTAAAGCCACTGACGCAGGGATTAATACACCAGGAACTAAAGCGCACTGACAATGGATTAATACACCCAGGACCTAAAGCCACTGACAGGTATAATACACCAGACCTAAAGCCACTGACCAGGATTAATACACCAGACCTAAACCGCTGACCAGTGATTAATACACCCAGACCTAAAGCCACTGACCAGGATTTAAATACCCAGAACTAAAGCACTGACACAGGGAATTAATACACCCAGGACCTAAAAGCCACTGACCAGGATTAATACACCCGAGACCTAACGTCACGACCAGGGGATTATACACCCAGGACAAAGCCACTGACCAGACTTAATACACCCAGGACCAAAGCCACTGACTCAGGATTAATACACCCGACCTAAAGCCACTTAGACCTGGGATTAATACACCCCAGGACCTAAAGCACTACCAGGGATTAATACACCCAGGACTAAGCCACTGACCAGGATTAATACCCAGGACTCTAAAGCCACTGACCAGGATTAATACACCCAGACCTAAAGCCACTGAACCAGGGATTAATACACCCGGACTAACCAGACAGGATACTACCCAGACAAAGCCACTGACCAGGATTAATACACCCATGCCTGAGAGAAGATCTCATATCAAGATGATGTGAATGGAAAATGGCTACAGTTTATCTGCCTCACCTCAAACTATTCTCGTAGAAGTTGCTAAAAGTAGTATTTTGACTGTGTGATAATGCTCATAATGTTATGATATCAACAGAGAGGTATATGTTATGGGTGACGAAAATATTGACTGGTTGTCATCAAGCTGCCCACTCAAAATAAGCTTTAAACTGTAACTGATTGCTTGCAATTCTATGATCAACTAAACCAGGGTATTTACAAACAGAACAGGAACCAAGTCATCTACATGTATTTATTTTATTTATTTAACCTTTATTTAACTAGGCAAGTCAGTTAAGAACAAATTCTTATTTACAATGACGGCCTACGCTGGCCAAACCTGGATGACGCTGGGCCAATTGTGCGCCGCCCTATAGGACTCCCGATCACAGCCGGTTGTGATATAGCCTGGATTGATCACATCTTTACTAATGTGTCAGAAAACTGCTCTAAAGCAGTATCCACACCCATCTGATCTAGTGATGATGATGTAATAGCCATATTTAGAAAAAACTAAGTTCCAAAGACTGGACCTAAAATTGTGTATAATTGAACATAGAGGTTTTGCATTGATTCCTATGTCGAAGATGTGAAAAATATTTGTTGGTCTTATGTGTGTAATGAGGAACAACCTGACGGCTCACTTGAAGTGTTTATGAAACTGCTTCTTCRGGTTACTGATAGGCATGCACCCATCAACAAACTGACTGTTAGAACTYCCAAATCCCCATGGGTAGATGAGGAATTGAAAAACTATARGGCTGAGAGAGGTGAGGCAAAGGGAATAGCAAATAAGTCTGACAACATAGCAGATTGGCAAACATACAGTYAATTGAGAAATCCCGTAACGAAACTAAACAAAAAGTAGAAGAAACTATACTAAAGAACAAATATAAATMATATAAATAATGATAGTAAAACGCTCAGGAGTATTTTAAATGAATTTCTAGGCAAAAAAGCTAACTCTGCTGCATCCTTCACTGAGGCAGATGGCTTGTTCATAACAAAACTCTTTGATTATTGCCAACCACTTTAATAACTTTTTTGTTGACAAGATTAGCAGACTTAGGCATGACATTCAAACAACACATGCTGAGCCTTCATAMTCATGCATAATGGACCAAATAATGAAAGACAAGCACTGTAGTTTTGAGTTCTGCAAAGTTGTTGTGGAAGAGGTTAAATGTTTTTTGCAATCTATAAATAAGGACAAGCCACCTGGTACCGACAACCTGGATGGTAAATTTCTGAAGTTGGTAGCGGAAAACATTGGACTTCTGTTTGCCACATCTTTAATCTAAGCCTAGAAGAGGGTATGGGCCCTCAGGCCTGGAGGGGGGCAAAGGTCATTTCACTGGCCAAGAACAGCAAAGCACCCTTTAATGATTCAAACAGCCGACCTATCAGCCTGTACCCATCAACCGACCTATCAGCCTGTACCCATCAACTTACCTATCAGCCTGTTACCGGTGCTTAGCAAACTTTTGGAAAATATTGTGTTTGACCAAATACAATGTTATTTTACAGAAGGAAAAAAATGATTTAACAACAGACTTTCAGRATGCTTATAGGGAAGGGCACTCAACATGCGCGGCACTGACATAAATGACTGATGATTGGTTGAAATAAATTGATAGTAAGAAGATTGTGGGATCTGTTTTGTTAGATTTCAGTGCAGCTTTTGATATTGATCATAACCTATTATGGATAGGGCAGTTACGGTGACTGAATTATCACCACACCAGCAGTCAGGAGTCATGACAGAAGTCAAATTCCATGTGACCGTTGAGTCACAGTAACTAGACTTCTCCAAAACTGAACTCTGATGCCTCTGATGATTATTAGTAGCCTACCAAACTTGTAATGGCCAATCGCTAATGTCCGGTACTCAGTGCTCTATTGTCCTTCTAATCACTCTGACCAATGCAAATGCAATGGAAAATACAATCAAACACTACACTTCCCTGGCATTCAGAGTTTGAGCAGAATAGGATCACCTTTACAATCAGAGTAGCCTACCTGGCTGGCATGAAAATTAACCGCGGGAAAGCGTCTGCCATTTGCTAGTCAAGTGCAAATGGATGACATGTCTTTTTTTCCCCTGCCCGAACAAAATCCTCATTTGCACCTGCACTACCGGACACTACAAATTCTGCTATGTCTGCACAAAGGAAATCTGTTTCAATACATTTGTCATAAAAATGTACTTATGTATGAGTTTCCTGAGCGTGATTGAGGCAGTACATACACTACCAGTCAAAAAGTTTGGACACACTACTCATGAAGGGTTTTTCATTTATTTGTAATATTTTCTACTTTGTAGAATACTAGTGAAGACATCAAACAATGATGAATAACACAATATGGAATCATGTAAGGAACCAAAAAAGTTTAAACAAATATAATTCTAATTTTATATTTTAGATTCTTCAAAGTACCACCCTTCACCTTGACATGACAGCTTTGCACACTTTAGGCAGTCTCTCAACCAGCTTCATGAGGAATGCAGTTACCAACAGTTTGAAGGAGTTTCATAAATATTCAAAGGTTTGGGATACTAGAAATGTCCTTGTTTTTTAAAGAAAAGCTATTTTTTTTGTGCGTTAAATAACATCAAATTATCAGAAATAAAGTGTATAAATGACTATTGAACTGGAAACGGCAGATTTTTAATGGAATATCTACATAGGAAGGAAAAAGGCCATTATCCAGCAACTCATCACTCCTGTGTTACCAATGCACATTGTGTTACTAATCCATGTTATCATTTTAAAGCTATTGATATTAGAAAACCCTTTGTCAATATGTTTACACAGCTAAAAAGTTTTGTGATGATTAAAGAAGCAATTAACTGTCCTTCTTTAGGACTAAGTTGAGTACGGAAGCATCAGTATTTTGTGGTTCGATTTACAGAGCTCAAAAATGGCCTGAAACAAAGAACTTTCTTCTGAAACTCGTCAGTCTATTCTTGTTCTGAAAATGAAGGCTATTCATGCGGAAGAAATTGCCAAGAAAATGAAGATCTTCGTACAACGCTGTTACTACTCCCTTCACAAGAATGGGTGTGTGATGTGTTCTGTTGTGTGATTGTTTGTGTGTGTGTGTTTGTGTTGTGTGTTGTGGTGTGTGTGTCGTGTGTGTAGATGTTGTGTGTGGTGTGTGTGCTGTGTGTGGGTTGTGTGTGGTGTGTGGTGTGTTGTGTGTAAAGAAATAAAACAACAGTAAAATATATTTAAAATAAGTAGTAGCAAGGTCCATATACAGACCACCGTTGTCAGGCTTATTGAGTGTAGTAATGTTCGTGAACATTATAGATAAGAGTAAGCGTAATGCGGTGCTGCAGAAGCGTTAGCAATGTCGAGCACTGGTTGAGCTGTTTCATGATGTATTAAGTTAGCATGAATAACAGAGAGAGTAGCAGTAGCGTAAAAGAGGGGTTGGCGGAGTGAACAAGGTCCAGTAGCCAATGTGACGGACATGTGCGATGCCATTGATGGTAACATGTGTTACCTGTTTGAAAGTGACATCATGATACCAAGAGTTGACGTCAGTCGTACAAAAGAGAGTTGAGAATGACAACTATATAATGTAATATAGGAGGTACTTTTGCTTACCTTGTTATGCAACGTGTCGTACGTACTACCCCAAACCAGAGCCATGGATGTACAGCAGCATCCCACTGATTCTGAAGGCTAGAGCTGCTGCTTTCAAGGAGCAGGGACCTTTATAACCCGGAGCTTATAGAAACCCCGCAGTATGCCCCCCGACGAACCAATCAAACAGGTTAAAAGGGTCAATACAGGACTATAGATGCGAGTCATAACTCCTGGACTCTGGCCGCTACCGTCGGATGTGCAGGGCTTGTAACCATTACAGACTACAATACGGGAAGCACAGTCGAAGTACCCAGTGACACGAGCCTAACAGATAGATAAACTACTCTATGCTCGCTTCGAGCAACAAACGGAGGCATGCATAGAAGCATCAGCTGTCGGACGACTGTGTGATGCACGCTCTCCATAGCCGACAGATGTAACGCATTTAAACAGTCAACATACACAAGGCTGCGGGGCCAGAATGGATACCAGGACGTGTGCTCCGGGCAGTTGCTGACCAACTGGCAGTGTCTTCACTGACATTTTCAACATGTCCTGATTGAGTCTGTAATACCAGCATGTTCAAGCAGACCACCATAGTCCTGTGCCCAAGAACACAAAGGCAACCTGCCTAAATGACTACCAACCCATAGCACTCACGTCTGTAGCCATGAAGTGCTTTGAAAGGCTACTCATGGCTCACATCAACACCATCATCCCAGAAACCCTAGACCCACTCCAATTTGCCTACCGCCCCAACAGATCCACAATGAAACAATCTCTCATTGCATCCACACTGCCCTTTCCCACTCTGGACAAAAGGAACGCCTATGTGAAGATGCTATTCATTGACTACAGCTCAGCGTTCAACACCATAGTGCCCTCAAAGCTCATCCACTAAGCTGAGGACCTGGGACTAAACACCTCCCTCTGCAACTGGATCCTGGACTTCCTGACGGCTGCCCCAGGTGGTAGGTAAGGGTAAACAACACATCCGCTCACGCTGATCTCAACACAGGTGCCCCTCAGAGGTGCTGTGCTCAGCCCCTACTGTATCTCTGTTCACTCATGACTGTACGGCCAGGCACGACTCCAACACCAATCATTAATTTGCCGATGACACCAGTGGTAGCCTGATAACCGACACACAACGAGGACAGCCTATAGGAGGAGGTCAGTGGAGCATGTGAGAGCTTCAAGTTCCTTGGTGTCCACATCACCAACAAACTAACATGGTCCAAACACACCAAGACAGTCGTGAAGCGAGCATGAACAAAACCTATTCCCCCTCAGGACACTGAAAAGATTTGGCATGGGTCCTCAGATCCTCAAAAGGTTCTACAGCTGCACCATCGAGAGCATCCTGACTGGTTGCATCACTGCCTGGTATGGCAACTGCTCGCCTCCGACCGCAAGGCACTACAGAGGGTAGTGTGAACGGCCAGTACATGGGCCAAGCTTCCTGCCGTCCAGGACCTCTATACCGAGGCGGTGTCAGAGGAAGGCCCTAAAAATTGTCAAAGACTCAAGCCACCTTAGTCATAGACTGTTCTCTCTGCTACCGCACGACAAACGGTACTGGAGCGCCAATCTAGGTCCAAGAGCTTCTAAAACAGCTTTCTACCCCCAAGCCATAAGACTCCTGAACATCTAGTCAAATGGCTATTTAGACTATTTGCATTGCCCCTCCCCTCTCCAACCCACTGCCACTCTCTGTTGCATCTATGCATAGTCACTTTTAATTACTCTACTACGTGTACATACTACCTCAACCAACCGGTGCCTACGCACATTGACTCTGTACTGGCACCCCCCTGTATATTGTGTTTTTTTACTACTGCTCTTTAATTACTTGTTATTTTATCTCTTATTCTTATCTGTATTTTTTTGAACTGCACTGTGGTTAGGGGCTTGTAAGTAAGCATTTCACTGTAAGGTCTACACCTGTTTTATTCGGTGCATGTGACTAATAAGATTTGATTTGATTTGATATGTTACTGAAACTGGCCAGAATTAGCAGAATGTGCCCTGGCCTCTCTGTGGCCAGCAGCTCCCTGCTATCCCACCAGTCTGCTCTTAGCAACAGAGACAGACAGAAACCAAGCCATTGACCAGGGATTCATACACTCAGAACCTAAAGCCACTTGACAGGGACTAATACACTCAGGACCTAAAGCCACTGACCAGGGATTAATACACTCAGGACCTAAAGCCACTGACCAGGGATTAATACACCAGGACCTAAAGCCACTGACCAGGATTAATACACCCAGACCTAAAGCCACTGACCAGGATTAATACACCCAGACTAAAGCCACTGACCAGAGATAATACACCCCAGGACCTAAAGGCCACTGACCAGGGATTAATACACCAGGACCTAATCGCTGACCAGGGATTAATACACCCAGGACCTAACCACTGACCAGGGATTAATACACCCAGAACCTAAAGCCACTGACCAGGGATTAATACACCCAGGACCTAAAGCCACTGACCAGGGATTAATACACCCAGGACCTAAAGCCACTGACCAGGGATTAATACACCCAGGACCTAAAGCCACTGACCAAGGATTAATACCCCAAGAACCTAAGCCACTGACCAGGATTAATACACCAGGACCTAAAGCACTGACCAGGGATTAATACACCCAGGACCTAAAGCCACTGACCAGGATTAATACACCCAGGACCTAAACCACTGACCAGGGATAAATAACACCCGAACCTAAAGCCATTGACCAGGGATTAATACACCCAGGACCTAAAGCCACTGACCAGGATTAATACACCCAGACCTAAAGCCACTGACCAAGGATTAATACACCCAAAGCCTAAAGCCATTGACCAGGATTAATACACCAGGACCTAAAGCCACTGACCAGGGATTAATACACCCAGGACCTAAAGCCCACTGACCAGGGATTAATAAACCCAGGACCTAAAGCCACTGACCAGGATTAATACACCCAGGACTAAGCCACTGACCAGGATTAATACACCAGGACCTAAGCACTGACCAGGGATTAATACACCCAGGACCTAAAGCCACTGACCAGGGATTAATACACCCATGCCTGAGAGAGGATCTCATATCAGATGATGTGGAATGGAATATGGCTACAGGTTTATCTGCCTCACTCAAACCTATTCTCGTAGGAAGTTGCTAAAAGTCAGTATTTTGACTGTGTGAAATGCTCGATAATGTATGTGATATCAACAGAGAGGTATATGTTATGGGTGACGTAAATATTGACTGGTTGTCATCAAGCTGCCCACTCAAAAGTAAGCTTTAAACTGTAACTGATGCTTGCAATCTGATTCAGTCAACCCACAGGGTATTTACAAACAGAACAGGAACCAAGTCATCTACATGTATTTATTTTATTTATTTAACTTTATTTAACTAGGCAAGTCAGTTAAGAACAAATTCTTATTTACAATGACGGCCTACGCTGGCCAAACCTGGATGACGCTGGGCCAATTTGCGCCGCCCTATAGGACTCCCGATCACAGCCGTTGTGATATAGCCTGGATTGATCACATCTTTACTAATGTGTCAGAAAACTGCTCTAAAGCAGTATCCACACCATCTGATCTAGTGATGATGATGTAATAGCCATATTTAGAAAAACTAAGTTCCAAGACTGGACCTAAAATTGTGTATAATTGAACATAGAGGTTTTGCATTGATTCCTATGTCGAAGATGTGAAAAATATTTGTTTGGTCTTATGTGTGTAATGAGGAACAACCTGACGGCTCACTTGAAGTGTTTATGAAACTGCTTCTTCGGTTACTGATAGGCATGCACCCATCAACAAACTGACTGTTAGAACTCACCAAATCCCCATGGGTAGATGAGGAATTGAAAAACTATATGGCTGAGAGAGGTGAGGCAAAGGGAATAGCAAATAAGTCTGACAACATAGCAGATTGGCAAACATACAGTAAATTGAGAAATCCCGTACGAAACTAAACAAAAAGTAGAAGAAACTATACTAAA
>NC_036844.1:32053968-32058881 GCF_002910315.2 Salvelinus sp. IW2-2015
ACCTTGTTCAAACAGGTGCATGATAATGGCCCATTCTAATCAAAACTAATTTCACCCATATTATTTAGTGTATGTAAAGACAAGATAAATTGAGAATATTCTGAATGGTGAGAATATTATCACTTGTGAATTATGCATTTATTTTTTATACTTTTTCAAATCATGTGCATGCACCATGTAGCCTAGCCCATAGGCCTACTGTTTATGTTTTATAAAGTTTGTATCACAACTGAAGTGCAATATCTCCAAATGTAGCCTATAGGCCCAAGACCCCTGGAACATGGTTGAGAGCCCATAACCTACAGAGAGAGATAGTGAAATGTGTTCTATTAAGCCAGTCAACAGAGTTTAGACTGGCCACCATTTAATAAAAGCAGATTCCAGCTTTTTCGTGCTGCTATATTTATGTTAACATTTTTTATTTTATTTTACAAATGAAGCCCATTAATCTGCTTTACAAACAGTGTAGCCTACCTGGCATATTAAAAATATAACTGCAGGTAACCTCCATTTGCAATTCGAGTGCAGGATATATGGAGGATGTTTTTGTTTTCTTGTGGCCATTCTAAATATAAAATGATTTCAATCAACAATTAGGAACAAATATAAATTATATAAATAATGATAGTAAAACGCTCAGGAGTATTTTAAATGAATTTCTAGGCAAAAAAAGCTAACTCTGCTGCATCCTTCACTGAGGCAGATGGCTTGTTCATAACAAAACTCTTTGATTATTGCCAACCACTTTAATAACTTTTTTGTTGACAAGATTAGCAGACTTAGGCATGACATTCAAACAACACATGCTGAGCCTTCATAMTCATGCATAATGGACCAAATAATGAAAGACAAGCACTGTAGTTTTGAGTTCTGCAAAGTTGTTGTGGAAGAGGTTAAATGTTTTTTGCAATCTATAAATAAGGACAAGCCACCTGGTACCGACAACCTGGATGGTAAATTTCTGAAGTTGGTAGCGGAAAACATTGGACTTCTGTTTGCCACATCTTTAATCTAAGCCTAGAAGAGGGTATGGGCCCTCAGGCCTGGAGGGGGGCAAAGGTCATTTCACTGGCCAAGAACAGCAAAGCACCCTTTAATGATTCAAACAGCCGACCTATCAGCCTGTACCCATCAACCGACCTATCAGCCTGTACCCATCAACTTACCTATCAGCCTGTTACCGGTGCTTAGCAAACTTTTGGAAAATATTGTGTTTGACCAAATACAATGTTATTTTACAGAAGGAAAAAAATGATTTAACAACAGACTTTCAGRATGCTTATAGGGAAGGGCACTCAACATGCGCGGCACTGACATAAATGACTGATGATTGGTTGAAATAAATTGATAGTAAGAAGATTGTGGGATCTGTTTTGTTAGATTTCAGTGCAGCTTTTGATATTGATCATAACCTATTATGGATAGGGCAGTTACGGTGACTGAATTATCACCACACCAGCAGTCAGGAGTCATGACAGAAGTCAAATTCCATGTGACCGTTGAGTCACAGTAACTAGACTTCTCCAAAACTGAACTCTGATGCCTCTGATGATTATTAGTAGCCTACCAAACTTGTAATGGCCAATCGCTAATGTCCGGTACTCAGTGCTCTATTGTCCTTCTAATCACTCTGACCAATGCAAATGCAATGGAAAATACAATCAAACACTACACTTCCCTGGCATTCAGAGTTTGAGCAGAATAGGATCACCTTTACAATCAGAGTAGCCTACCTGGCTGGCATGAAAATTAACCGCGGGAAAGCGTCTGCCATTTGCTAGTCAAGTGCAAATGGATGACATGTCTTTTTTTCCCCTGCCCCTGTTCAAACAGGTGCATGATAATGGCCCATTCTAAATCAAAACTAATTTCACCCATATTATTTAGTGTATGTAAAGACAAGATTAAATTGAGAATATTCTGAATGGTGAGAATATTATCACTTGTGAATTATGCATTTATTTTTTATACTTTTTCAAATCATGGTGGCATGCACCATGTAGCCTAGCCCATAGGCCTACTGTTTATGTTTTGATAAGGTTTGTATCACAACTGAAGTGGCCAAATATCTCCAAATGTAGCCTATAGGCCCAAGACCCCTGGAACATGGTTGGAGAGCCCATAACCTACAGAGAGAGCCTAGTGAAATGTGTTCTTATAAGCCAGTCAACAGAGTTTTGACTGGCCACCATTTAATAAAAGCAGATTCCAGCTTTTTCGTGCTGCTATATTTATTGTAACATTTTTTTATTTTATTTTTACAAATGAAGCCCATTAATCTGCTTTACAAACAGTGTAGCCTACCTGGCATATTAAAAATATAACTGCAGGTAACCTCCATTTGCAATTCGAGTGCAGGATATATGGAGGATTTTTTTGTTTTCTTGTGGGCCATTCTAAATATAAAATGATTCAATCAATCAATCAATCAAGTTTATTTTATATAGCCCTTCGTACATCAGCTAATATCTCGAAGTGCTGTACAGACACCCAGCCTAAAACCCCAAACAGCAAGCAATGCAGGTGTAGAAGCGCGTATATTCCACATATATTAGTAGGCTATATGTAAAGATCAGATTAAATTGAGGATATTGCATGGGAATATTATCAAGTGATTGTCAAATTGTGATTGAGAGACTGATGAAGTGTGTGCAGGCTACGCAAGAAAGTGAGCAGATCGCTTCCCATTCATGCAACTTTTTTCAAATCATAATTCCTTGTGTCATGCAGCCTTAGAATGTATTAGAAATCAAAACATATAGCCTAATGTTTGTATCACAACTAAAGTTGCATAAATACATCTAAACGAAGCATATAGGAGGATCTGTTAACCGCTCACCAGAGAATTGCCTCATGTGCGGCACTCCCTTGAAAATTGTTTGGGGGAAAATATCCTTCTATTTTATAAGGAGTTAAAAGCTAATCTTGCCAGATAAATTAACTAGAGTAGCCCACAGCCATATGGCATAGCCAGATCAGGGCGTAACATAAATAAATTGAACCTTTGTTTAACRAGGCAAGTCAGTTAAAAACAAATTCTTATTTACAATGACGACCTACCCCGGCCAAACCCGGACGACGCTGGGCCAATTGTGTGCCGCCCTATGGGACTCCCAATCACAGCCAGTTGTGATACAGCCTGGATAACATAAGGACAACTCAGAGTATGCTATTCTGTTCTTTTGAAATAGGCTACATTTTCTTCATATCATAAGGTTTCTTTAGACCTGACAAAAATAGGGATTTATTGTGATGGTGTAGGCTATATTAAATTAATTTATTAGACTTTTTAAAATGTAGATGTTCCAAAGGTCCCCATCAGTGGCTTGTAGGCTATGCGTGAAAGCTGGAAAATGKGAAACGTATTTATGTTAATTAACGGTCAATTACCGTGAGAATGGCAGTTATTTGAATGACAATCACCAGCTGATTGTCCACAGCACCAGTTATGGCTTTACATCATCTGCCTTATCATGGATTGAGATTTACCTATCTAATAGAACACAGAGGGTTTTCTTTATTAATGGAAGCCTCTCTAATGCTAATTCCGTTGAGTGTGGTGTACCGCAGTGCCGCCGGCTAGGGCCATTTATTGTTTTCTGTTTTTACTAATGACCTTGAATAAAGCCTGTGTGTCTATGTACGTTGACGTCTCAAACGTATACATGTCAGCTATGACAGTAAAATAAATAACTGACAGCCTTAACATAGAGCTCCAGTCACTTTTAGAATGGGTAACTAGCAATAGGCTGGTGCTAAACATCTCAAAAGCAATAGGCATCGTTTTTGGGACATATCACTCACTCAACCCTCAACATAATCTAAAACATATAGACTCAGTGGTTTCCAAAATGGGAAGAGGTCTGTCCATGATAAGGCATTGCTCTGCTTTTTATTTATTTATTACATCTAAATCAACCAGGCAGGTCCTACAGACCCTAGTTTTGTCATACCTGGACTACTGCCCAGTGTGGTCATGTGCGGCAAAGAAGGACATAGGAAAATTGCAGTTGGTTCAGAACAGAGCAGCACGTTTTGCACTAAGATGTACACGGAGGGCGAATGTCAATGGAATGCATGTCAGTCTCTACTGGCTCAAAGTGGAGGGGAGATTGACTACATCACTATTGGTCTTTGTGTGAGGTGTTGATGGCTTAAAGGTACCGAACTGTCTGTTCAAGCAGTTCTCCCYCAGTTCAGACACTCATCAGTACCACACAAGACATGCAGCCAGAAGTCTCTTCACAGTCCCCAGGTCCTGAAGAGAGGCTGGGAAACACAGTATTAAATAGAGCCATGACTACATGGAACTCTCTGCCACCCCAGGTAACTCAAGCTGGCAATAAAAACAGATGACAAAAAAACAGATGAGAACACCTTACTGCATGACGGGGAATGTGAAGAGAATGACATTTTATATATTTTGTATTGAATAATGTATTTTATTATGTAGTGTTATGCGTATGATGTATAGTATTGTCAAATCAAATTTTATTTGTCAAATACACATGGTTATCAGATGTTAATGCGAGTGTAGCAAAATGCTTYTGCTTCTAGTTCCGACAATGCAGTAATATCTAACAAGTAATCTAACCTAACAATTTCACAACAACTACCTTATACACACAAGTGTAAAGGAATGAATAAGAATATGTACATAAAAATATATAAGGATGAGCGATGGCCGAACGGCATAGGCAAGATGCAGTAGATGGTATAGAGTACAGTATATACATATGAGATGAGTAATGTAGGGTATGTAAACATTATATAAAGTGGCATTGTTTAAAGTGGCTAGTGATACATTTATTACATCAATTTTTCCATTATTAAAGTGGCTGGAGTTGAGTCAGTATGTTGGCAGCAGCCACTCAATGTTAGTGATGGCTGTTTAACAGTCTGATGGCCTTGCG
>NC_036844.1:32058891-32060418 GCF_002910315.2 Salvelinus sp. IW2-2015
GAAGGTGCAACAGCGCCTCTTCAAACTCAGGAGGCTGAAGAAATGTGGCTTGTCACCAAAAACCCTCACCAACTTTTACAGGTACACAATTGAGAGCATCCCGTCTGGCTATATCACTGCCTGGTACGGCAACTGCACCGCCCACAATCACAGGGCTTTCCAGAGGGTGGTGCGGTATGCACAACGTATCACCGGGGCAAACTACCTGCCCTCCAGGACACCTACAACACCCGATGTCACAGGAAGGCCAAAAAGATCATCAAGGACAACAACCACCCGAGCCACTGCCTGTTCACCCCTCTATCATCCAGAAGGCGAGGTCAGTACAGGTGCATCAAAGCGGGGACCGAGAGACTGAAAAACAGCTTCTATCTCAAGGCCATCAGACTGTTAAGTGTTGTGTGTTATGTATGTAGTGGTATGTGTATTAGGTATTTTATTATGTTGTGTTATGTGTATTAGGTATGTTATTATGTTGTGTTATGTGTATTATGTATTTTATTATGTAGTGTTATGTATATTATGTATTTTATTTATTTTAATTGTTTTGTTTCCTGTTTGGACCCCAGGAAGAGTGCCACTGCCTTGGATATTTGGCTGTACTTGTCATTTAGCAATGTGCATTCTCTTGTTAGACTGAGCCGTACGTATTGTATTCTTAGAATGTCATAAAGAGAGCTCAGGGACATTGTTGCCAAACCAATGCTGATGGAACAATACTGTAGCGATGCAACAAAAGAAAATCATATCCTCTTGTAGTGATTGGAAATCAGTCATGCAAAATAACTCAATTTTGACACCAAAATGTTTCTGATGACAGATGTTGATGACAAAAGGTAAATGGTTTGCCGGATGAAAGAATACTTTACATTATTCAGCATAGTGAAGGCACTGGCTGCACTGTATATCTTATTTCAAGTGTTTCTGATTCTGAAGCTCCTATGTGAGCATCATTGGGTTTTTGACTGGATGTTTAATTTACCATGTATTTTATTTACTGGCATATCTGTTCCTCTGTCACTCAATGCATCCATCCATACTGAGGTCTGACAAACAATTCTAGCCCAGCCTTGAAACCAGAAAACAACCTCAGTCCCTGTGGCCCTCTTGGTGAAATATCAAACATTGACATAACACATGAACAGCTTTTATTCAGGAACGCATTCAACAACACTTGATTGCTACTTCAGAGGTAGCACTGCAGTGTATTAAACCTGGTACAACCAGTCAGAGAGAGAGGGAGGGACAGAGGGAGAGAAAATACTATATGACTCACTGTACAAGATCTGTGTTTCATTAGCTGAAGACAAAAGGAAGCAGCTACATGGTTATTTCCCTTGCTTTGAAAATCTCCCTGTCTCTTAGTTTTCTGTTTTGACCCAGACTGGTGTTTTACCATCTGACCCAGACTGGTGTTTTACCATCTGACCCAGACTGGTGTTTTACCATCTGACCCAGACTGGTGTTTTACCATCTGACCCAGACTGGTGCATTATCATCTGACCCAGACTGGTGCATTATCATCTG
>NC_036844.1:32060443-32068343 GCF_002910315.2 Salvelinus sp. IW2-2015
GGCCCTTACTTCGAACGTGACAATATTCAAAAACACTTGACATAACCACACCGCCACCACGCACATGGAACCAGCCTATTCACAACAAGGAACGAACCAAATTCAACAACACTTATTGCTACTTCACGACGGTAAGCACTGCACAGTGTATCCATACCTTCCGGAACAACCCAAGTCACGAGACCGAATTAAGAGGGAGGGACCAGAGGGACGAGAAAATACTATATACCACTGTACAAGATCCTCAGTGTTTCATCTCTACCTGAAAGACAAAAGGAAAGCCAGCGCTACCATGGTATTCCCTTGCATATTGAAAAATCGCCCCTAAGTCTCTTTTTACCTGCTTTATGACCCCAGACTGACGTCGTAACATCTACCATCTGAACCCAGACTGTGTCTTTCACCAACTTGACCCCCAAGACTGAGAGTCGTCTTTTACCATCTGACCCAGACTAGGTCCCACAACACATTAAACAACTCTGCTTTACCATACTGACCCAGACTGTTGCATATCATCTACACAGCACTTAGTGCATTATCCATCTGACACAGGCACCCTGGAACATGCAATCATCACATCCTGGCACAGACATGGTGCACTTATATCTACCCGGACTGGTCATTATCATCTGAGCCAGACCTGGTGCCAATTCATCTGCACCCAAACGTAGGCACTCGCCATTATCATCTGACCCGGACGCGTGGCATTATCATTCTGACCCACGAACTGGTGCGTATCATACCTGACCCAGACTGGTCCTGCATATCTAATAAATCTGATCCCAGGTAACGAGATTGCAATTAATATCTGACACCAGACTGGTGTTTTATAAAGCGACCCGGACTGGTGCAATTAATCATCTGACCCCAGGACTGGTGCATTATTCATCGACCCCCACTGTGTGCGTATCAGGCTGACCACAGCTGGTGTTTTATCCAGCGGAACCATAGACTACTGACCCAGACTGGTGCATTATCATCTGACCCAGACTGGTGTTTTATCAGCTGACACAGACTGGTGCATTATCATCTGACCCAGACTGGTGCATTATCATCTGACCCAGACTGGTGCATTATCAGCTGACACAGACTGGTGCATTATCATCTGACCCAGACTGGTGTTTTATCAGCTGACTATGTAACCAGAGCAGCTACTTTGCATCTCCTCCTTATAGTTGTGATATCTGTTATCTGTTAGTCTTGCCTGGTGTATCAGTGGCCTCCTCTGTTGCTGTCCTGTGGGGGAGCAGGGTCTTCCTAAAATCGATCATTATCTCTGGCTCTCATCCTGATCCTGTTGGTGAGTGACAGCCAGTGACAGAGGCTGCAGACTTGCTCAGAATAACAAGTCTATGCTGATTCTCCAGTTTCCTCAGTCCCCACATGACAGTGTTTAACTGGAGCAAATGTTATCATTGGCGATGCTGACATTAGGAGCTAGCAAAAGCCTTCTACTGTCTGCTACACCATGAGTATATTACAGTCATCTGACACACTAGTTTTTCCAATTTAGAGTGTGATTTCAGTGTGAAAAACACAGCCACCTGTACTCTTTGTAATTCATTTTTCTTAGAAGAGAGCCATTCCACCAACACCGTAATAACACAGCTGTCTGGTTGAGTATATTTTTATATTTGAATTATGCAGAAATAAATCATTTTTGTGTGAATACAGTATGTGTATAAGATGCGTCTCAGTTGTTTTGGTATTTGTCAGGCCGGTGTTTGTCAGGCCAGTAATACCACAGCTTCAGTATGTAGTTTCAGCAGGCCAAGTGGAGTCACACATAGTGCTATGCGAAATGGCAGTTTCCTTTCACCTCTGCCAAGCCATGCCACTAAATCACTTTAACAGCCTGGCTTTTCTCTAAATGGACCCATAACAACGTAATAAGCCACAGGCTTCTGCTATTGCCACACAATTTGGGAAGTGGAATTCACTCAGCAAGTTTAGTACTGGATTATAGGAACATTTCCAGATTTGATTTAGCATAATATTTTTGAATATGTGTGTGTTCCATCACAGAATGGCAAGTGCCAAATGCAGCTTAGCCTGTAAGATTTTCTCAATGCATGCATGCCATATAAAATTAAAATGACCAGTATAGGGGTACATGTGTTAGTGATTGGAATGATCGTCACGTTCTGTGTGGATCGGTCTTTGGCCACAAATCTTTGCCTCCAAAGGGCCCTCATCTCTCCTCTCTCTCTTTTTCTCTCTCTCTRTCTCTTTCTCTRTCTCTCTCTCTCTCTCTCTCTCGACACAGGCTCTGGTGGTCATTATACAGAAACGACCCGCTCGCTCAGCCAAAGGAAACTCATTATTTTCGTTTTCTTCTCCTCTACCGATTCCTTTTTGGGGGGGGATTGTTCCCTCCATTTCTACTTTCCAATGAATAATAACATTATGAATAACAATATTAACATTATTAATAACAAAATAGCATTATTAATAACAATACGATTATGAATAACAAGAATACCATTTTAATAACAAGAAACCTGATAATAACAAGAATAACATTGTATAATAAATAGCATATTAATAACATTATTGAATAGCAAGAATAACATTCATAACAATAATAACAAGATAACATCGTTATAACAGAATATACCATTAATAGCAAAAAACTTAGTAAACAATACTACCATGATAGAACAGAATATACATATTAATAACAGATAACAATGTATTAATAAAAGAAATATCATATTAATAAACCTATTGTAACAAGTAAACATTATTAATAACATTATGTAATATGCAAGAAAACATATTAATAGCTATAAAAACACTATATTACAAGAATAACCATATTAATAAACAATCCTACCTGAATAACATTTGTTAAAACAATAACATTATACATAACAATAACAACTGATTAATAACAAGAATAACCGTTATTAATAACAATATAGTATTAATATACTAAGTCATACTATAGATGATGTCTATACTACAAAAAGATGGATCTGAGATAATTGTGCTTTAAGTTCGCGAACCCCTCATTGGTTTGAATGATGTCAGCAGATTTTGTCTTAACTACATGAATTGGGCGATTCAGAATGCTATATACATGTAGGTAGAGAACATTGGACAGAAAAGGGCTATGTTAATAACTATGTTTTGACAAAAATGTAGATAGAACCTTATAATCCCAAGCTCTCATATCAATTGCCATTGAATAATTCATACAGCTGACACCTATAGGCAAAAGCCTCCACGTAATTCATTACATTGACTTCTCATGTCTATTGCAGTGTTAGTCTTAGATGTTCATTTAAATCTTGAGACTTTGTCTTTTTGTATAGTTCTTCAGTGTCTTCATGAATTTCAGTGAGACTGAACTACATGGATTTTGATTTTATTGTCACAGTAAGTCAAGGAATTACTAGTTGATTTTCTTCCCAGAAACACAGGTCACATAATGCAAACACTTTCTCTCATTTTTCCATTACCCCAAAACTGTAGTCAGAGAAGATCTTTCTGTGTTGCATAAGGCGCTTCAATTAAATCTAAGATGATGTAGAGATACTGCATAGTGAATGAATAATGATTTCTGTCCCATGGAAGAGGAATGACACAGTGCTCTCTCAGGCAAGACAAGCAGAAACTCTAGCAACCTCAACATTAACTTTTAATATTTAATGACAGTTGATAATACTTTCCACAGAGTGTGGTTGTTATTGTACAGTAAAGGCGTGCGCATGCTTCCCAGCCGATACAGTTTGGAAAGGTTTGTGCATATATTGTGACAACATTTTGTGAGTTTTTTGTTGTGGTGCCAGCCGAACTGAAGCATCCTTCTTACGGCTGCAGGGGCAGTATTGAGTAGCTTGGATGAAAAGGTGCCCAGAGTAAACTGCCTGCTCCTCAGTCCCAGTTGCTAATATATGCATATTATTATTAGTATTGGATAGCCAACACTCTGAAGTTTCTAAAACTGTTTGAATGATGTCTGTGAGTATAACAGAACTCATATGGGAGGCAAAAATCTGAGAAGAAATCCAACCAGGAAGTGGGAAATCTGAGGTTTGTAGGTTTTCAACTCATCGCCTATCGAATACACAGTGGGATATGGGTCATTTTGCACTTCCTAAGGCTTCCACTAGATGTCAACAGTCTTTAGAACTTTGTCTGATGCTTCTACTGTGAAGGGGGCCGAATGAGAGGGGATTGAGTAAGGTCTACCATGAGCTGAACATGCGCTGACCATGCGCATTCATGTGAGAGCGAGCTCTGTTCTATCGCATTTCTGAAGACAAAGGAATTCTCCGGTTGGAACATTATTGAAGATTTATGTTAAAAACATCCTAAAGATTGATTCAATACATCGTTTGACATGTTTCTACTGACTGTTACGGAACTTTTTGACATTTCGTCTGCTTTTAGTGAACGCGCTTCGTGACTTTAGATTTGTTTACCAAATGCTCTAACAAAAGTAGCTATTTGGACATAAATGATGAACATTACCGAACAAATCAAACATTTATTGTCGAACTGGGATTCCTGGGAGTGCATTCTGATGAAGATCATCAAAGGTACATGAATATTTATAATGTTATTTCTGACTTCTGTTGACTGCACAATATGGAGGATATATTTTTGTCTTGATTGGGCTCTGAGTGCCGACCTCAGATTATTGCATGGTTTGCTTTTTCCGTAAAGCTTTTTTGAAATTTGACACAGCGGTTGCATTAAGGAGAAGTGGATCTAAAATTCCATGTATAACACTTGATCTTTGATCAACGTTTATTATGAGTATTTCTGGAAATTGGCTCTCTGCAAAATCACCGGATGTCACCGAACTACTGAACATAACGCGCCAATGTATACTGAGATTTTCTTTATATAAATATGAACTTTACCGAACAAAACATACATGTATTGTGTAACATGAAGTCCTATGAGTGTCATCTGATGAAGATAATCAAAGGTTAGTGATTAATTTTATCTCTATTTCTGCTTTTTGTGACTCCTGTCTTTGGCTGGAAAAATGGCTGTGTTTTTCTGTGATTTGGCAGTGACCTAACATAATCGTTTGTGGTGCTTTCGCTGTAAAGCCTTTTTGAAATCGTACACTGTGGTGGGATTAACAAGAAGTGTATCTTTAAAATGGTGTGAAATACTTGTATGCTTGAGGAATTTTAATTATGAGATTTCTGTTGTTTGAATTTGGCGCCCTGCACTTTCACTGGCTGTTGTCATATCGATCCCGTTAACGGGAATGCAGCCCAGCCCTAGAGAAGTTTTTAAGGGATGCTTTGAGAGCGGAGACTAGAATTCTCAAAAATGACAGCTTGTCATTCAGGTGTCACTACTGTATGCTCAATATGTTACAGGTTCACAATATTCGTGGAGGTAGGCTAGCGGTTAAGAGCATTGCCGCGCAGTAACCAAAATGTTGCTGGTTCGAATCCCAGAGCCGACTAGGTGAAAAATCAAGGCACTTAACCCTAAATGCTCCTGTAAGTCGCTCTGGATAAGATGTGTCTTCTAAATGACTAAAATGTCATGCTTAACCATCATCATCCCTGCAGGTGCCTGGGGCGCACACAGATATGCTACCCTTTTATTGAAGAGATGCAAAACACAGAGCATTTCGTTATGACGGTTCACTCTACTGACTGTGTCTGTTTTAGGACGGTCAGGACTACAATGGACATTTTGTTAAATTCAAGAATAATCACAATGGCGATTTCTTATGATTAACTGGACTGGAAGTATAAAATTTTTTTTTTACATGTCTTAAAGTTTTGGATCTAATTAAAGATCGTTGATCCATTTATAGGAACACAATCAATTTGGGTGTGTAGGGTATAACGACATTTTGGATTATCAAGGGGAAGAAGAACACAAAATAAACTCTATTTTACTTTGTGCTTGGCACTGAAACCTCAAACAAACACAACTGTTAGCATATCTTACAGCCCTGCTTCCCCTCTCGCATTTTCATATATTTTGCAAGCATTTGCAGCATTGTTCAAGTCTGGTCCCTTGATTGGATAGCGTGCTTTGTTGGATAGCGTCTTGTTGATAGCGTGCTTGTGTTGATAGCGTCTTTTGAAGGATAGTCATCTTTTGTAGATCTTTCTTTGTAGGATAGTGCGTCTTTGTAGATCTTGTCTTGTAGGATAGTGTCTTTGTAGATCTTGGCTTTGTAGATAGTTCTTGTGATAGATGTCTTGTAGATACTGGCTTTGTAGATAGATGTCTTTGTAGATACTGCTCTTTGTAGATAGGTGTCCGTTGTAGATACTGTCTTTTGTACGGGAGGTCTTCTTGTATATCTTGTCTTTGTAACTGTTGTCTTTCTGTAGAGATAGGGTCTTTTGTTGATACTGATCTTTCTAGATACTGTCTTTCTAGGATACTTCTTGTCTAGTACGTCTTTCCAGCTTGGTATGGTAACCACTGTAAAGAAACACGATTGCTGGGATGATGCTTGGGGAAAACAGGGCTCTTTTTCTGCCCCTAGAGCTTATAGGCTGTTCTTTTGTTGCCTACCCCAAGCCATAAGAGCCCAGCGACAGACTGGGTGTCTCCTCTCCTCACTTCAGCCTACAACCAATAGACTGCCCTCAGCCCCCTGGAGCTCTTCCTACCTCCACCTGATTCACCATCCACCCACCGTCTGCTGCTGAGCAAGCTGACAGGCCCAACCCTTCCTCTAACCTGCCTGCCCACTTCTCCCTACTCAGCCTCTGTCAGCCTCTGCCTGTCCATCCCTTATACGCCAGATCATTCCGTCCACGCCCAGGGCCACCCTGCTCTCTACCTGCCTGCCTTCCCACTCCCTTACACTGCCTCTGTCTGACCATCATTCCCGCCTTTCTCACAGCCCACACAAAGCAGTGCACGGGAAGACCTGTTAATGACCAACTGTTATCACCCTTCAATTCATCCAACATTGGGTGCGGTACTCAGACTGTAACCTGTTGTGTTCATGGAGGAAAGTGCCAACATTGAAAGTTGCCAATACACTGCTATGGTACAAATGTAACTGGGCATTTGGTCAGGAGGTAGATTCTGCCACAGGTGGGCCTTCACAGGTTACAACTATTAGACGGTAGTAAGGTTAGATTCTGCACCAGGTGGCCTTCACCAGGTTGACAACTATAGAGGGTAGTAGTAGATTCTGCACAGGTGGGCCTCACAGGTCTGAACAACTTTATGAGGGTAGTAGTAGATTCTGCACAGGTGGGCGCTTCACAGGTTGACAAACTATAGAGGGGGGGGTGGGGGGGGAGGGGGGGGGGTAGTAGGTAGATTCTGCAACATGGTGGCCTTACAGTTGTGCACCAAACTATAGAGTAGAGGTAAGATTCTGCACAGGTGGCCTTCCCAGACCGTTGACAACTATAGAGGTAGTAGTGTAGGGATCGTGCAGGCAGGTGGACCTTCAGCAGGGGTCTGACAACGTAGTAGAGGTATGAGCGCTATATTCTGCACACGGTGGACCTTCACAGGTTGGACAACTATAGGACGGGTCAGGTAGGTAGATTCGTGCACTTCCAGGGGTTCGTGCCGTTCACAGAGTTGACTAAAAGCTATACGAGAGTTAGTTTGTGTCCCCATTTAGTGCATTTGACTTAGCGCCGAGCCACGCCCCGACTACTATTAAACTGGGACTCAATATGATCGCTCTACGGCTGATCTTCTCTATTAAACTGGGATCGAATCATGATCAGTTCTCTATTAAACTGGACTCGAATCATGAACATTCTCTATTAAACTGGGATCAATGCATGCGATCCAATCTCTATTTGAAACTGGCATCGAATGTGATCTATCGCTATTAAGACTGAGGGCAATCAATATACTCATTCTCTATTAAAACGTGATCAAGTATCGAGTCATCTGCTCTATCTAAAGACTAGTGGCGCATCAATAT
>NC_036844.1:32068368-32075188 GCF_002910315.2 Salvelinus sp. IW2-2015
AAACTGGTATCAATATGCATCATTCTTCTATTAAACTGGGCATCAATATGATCGAGGTTCTCTATTAAACTGGCGGATCATGATCTTCTCTATTAAACTCGAGACAGAATCAATAAACTGGAGGATCATGCATCATCCATCTCTATTAAACTGGCATCGCAATGTGATCATTCGTCTATTAAGACTAGGGAATCAATATGATCATTCTCTATTAAACGTGATCAATATTGATCATTCTCTAAAAAAGCTGTTGAAACGCAACAGTCAGTCTCATTGGGGCTATAGCGTGTTGGCTGTTATACTGCACAGGATGTAGGATCTTAATTAGACACTCTTTTGGTGTATTTCAAGGTTTAAAAGGGCTTCTAAATGTGGTTTGTTAATTTCCACACAAAAAAATGTCAAGAACTTGATTTGCACTAAAGAAAAGTATTCTACCCTCCTACATTTAAAAGTCCATTAATTATAGTCGACTTAATAAATTCCACATTTAAGATCCTACATCTGTAGCGGTCTGCTACCTAGACCCCTTTGATGCACACTCATGTGTTTTTCATTAACTTCAACTATAAACAAACAATTTCATTTTCAATTGACAGATAACACCCAGGTCTATGTCGTTGAGTGATACAAGATGTTGTACAGACAGGGTCACACAGGTGTGTACAGAACAGGTTCACACAGTGTGTACAGACCAGTCCACACAGTGTTTGTACAGGACAGGTCACCACAGTGCTGTACAGAAGGTCAACAGGTCACACAGTGCTGTACAGACTGTCACACAGTGGTACAGACTGGAGTCACACAGTGTGTACAGACAGGTCACACAGTGTGTACAGACAGGTCACACAGTGTGTACAGACAGGTCACACAGTGTGTACAGACAGGTCACACCAATAATGTGATGGTCCCATGTGATTCTGCTTAACCTCTTATCTGGCCTAACAGAAAACAAGACCTCTGTTTTACCGTGAGATTACTGGCATAGTGGCTGCCTATCAAGTATCAGAAGTCATACTTCAAAATGTCTCTGTTCAAACCACAATACAAATAAGTGCCAATCAAACGAACATGGATTCATGTCTCTTGACCCCACAGTGAAAGGTCACCTCCGTAATGTCATGTTGTAATTGAATTACTGTTAAGCAGAACAGATAACTATATGGCAGATAGAGGACAAAAGTAAATGGCAGATTGATGTGTGATGATTAAACAGTAGGGACACAGAATGGGAGATGCTCCCGGAACGTTCCTTTATATTCACCACGGATCTGGGCCCAACATTGGACATGTATCTCTCCCTGCTAAAGCTCTGTACGTTGGATTACCACCCCTCCCCTCCCTTCCTCTTTCCCAGCCAGACCTATTTGAGGTGCTGTCGCTTTAAATCTAATGAAATCAACTGGATATCTTAACTGCAGGCCATTTATTTCAGAGGAGGTTGGCATTATGGGTAATTAATGTGAAAAGTGTCATGATTAATCCTGCTACGTTCACCCCTGAGGCTAGCCTCAATGCCTGGGCAAAAACTGTCTCCCTGACAAATCCCCCTGACACCCTACACTGTGTATTTAAGTCTCCTAAGCCAGGAAAACATCATCTTTTAAATTCTGTGCTTGCAATACCTTTCACTCTGCATAAAAATACCTTTCACTCTGCTCTAACAAAATAATTGTAGGGTGAAGCCCTTGAAATGTAGCTAATGATTTAACAGCAAAACTTCTTTGCTTCCTTTGATGCGTTCTATACATGTTTTTATCACAGAATTGGAAAACACCAAGATACACTTAGACACGTAGAATTTTCACAATCTGATTTTCAATCTTGGCATTTGCAAAGAAGCTCTAATAATAATAATAATAATAATAATACTTTGTTATTGTGTTTCCCTTTCTGGAAATGTGTCTTCCATCTCAACAAATAACAGCACAGCATCACCAATAGGTGCATAAATGCATACATAAACCACAAGCAATAACTACAGCAGACAACACATGTGGATGCAGTTTGAACATTCTGGGAGGAGGGGGGAGTTGAGCACTTATTTATTCAATTTACTTTTACTGGTGTGAATGAATGATCTCTGGGTTCTGGCGCTAGACTGGGACTGGTGACTTGATTGGTTGCTTTCATGCTCTGTGTTTTGTTGAATTCTGCATGACTCTATTTTGTATGACTGGGTGTGTTCCAGTGTGAAGGGGAGGATAGCCTACTTACTCAGTGGCATCAGGATAGAGAAGGAGTCCTAACAGTGAAAACAGCCAGGACAACAGATGGTTAATTCACCACTGCTTTCCCCAACCACCCCCTGTGTCCTCCAGATAGCATCATTTTTATCATGTTGAGAAGCCCTGGCGTTTGCAAATTGATTAATGCAAACCTTTTATCCCAAACAGCCCTCGTGAAGATTTCATCACTACCTAGAAAGATGCCTCCAATACTGGGGGACTTGACAATACAATACAATATACAATACAACACAATACAATATACAATACTATACAATACAACATACAATACAATATACAATACAAGACAAGACAATACAATATACAATATACAATACAATACAATATACAATACAATACAAACATCAATCATTGTCAAAGCAACCCTCTCAAATACCCTCATCTTCCACACATTACCCCGTTTAGGCCTATTGGACAGGGCTCTTGCATTGCACATAGTGTGTGCATAATTTATTAAGGAGTATTGATTAAACTGCTCATTTATTATACAGTATTTCCGATGATCAAAATGTTGTATTTTTGCCGATTTCAACCTAACTTTATAACATTGACATTGACTTTGAATATTGAGGCGTTTGAAACTTTTCCTTTTACGTCAATAGAGGATTGTCTTTCACGCATGTAATGGCAACTACAGGGCAGCCATCTGCATCAGAGACTTGGCTGCTTTGTGTTGGGTGTTCAGGCGTCTCACAACAGATAGTGAGTTACCAAGCACCTCTGCCTGTCTAATGCCACGTAAAAGCTTAGTTGGCTCAGACAGTCTGGGTAGTATCCAGCCAAGGTCACTGCAAATCATCTCCAATGATCACCCCAAGCCCCCCTCACCTTCTGCTCAATTCTCTCAGTTCAGTCAGCCCAGCTCGTTGGCCGGCCCCATTCAGCCCTCTTCCCTCTACAGCCCACTCCAGCCCTCTCCAGCCCATCCAGCCCTCTTCCCTCTACAGCCACACTCCAGCCCCATCCAGCCCTCTTCCCTCTACAGCCCACTCCAGCCCTCTCCAGCCCCATTCAGCCCTCTTCCCTCTACAGCCCACTCCAACCCCATCCAGCCCTCTTCCCTCTACAGCCCACTCCAGCCCCATCCAGCCCTCTTCCCTCTACAGCCCACTCCAGCCCTCTCCAGCCCCATTCAGCCCTCTTTCCTCTACAGCCCACTCCCAGCCCTTTCCAGCCCCATCCAGCCCTCTTCCCTCTACAGCCCACTCCAGCCCCTCTCCAGCCCTCTTCCCTCTACAGCCCACTCCAGCCCTCTCCAGCCCCATCCAGCCCTCTTCCCTCTACAGCCCACTCCAGCCCTCTCGCCCATCCAGCCTCTCCCTTACAGCCCACTCCAGCCTCCCAGCCCCATTCAGCCCTCTTCCTCTACAGCCCACTCCAGCCCTCTCCAGCCCCATTCAGCCCTCTTCCCTCTACAGCCCACTCCAGCCCTCTCCAGCCCCATTCAGCCCTCTTCCCTCTACAGCCCACTCCAGCCCTCTCCAGCCCCATTCAGCCCTCTTCCCTCTACGCCCACTCCAGCCCACTCCAGCCCCATCCAGCCCTCTTCCCTCTACAGCTCCCTCCAGTCCTCTCCCTCCCCAGGCTTGCTTGCTCCATCTTCCGTCCTCTCCCGCTCCCCAGACATGTCGAGCTCTGCCTGGCTCAGCCCTTACTGGCCCCTTCCGCCAGGCTTGTCGTCTGCACCTCTCAGTCCCTCCTCCCAGCGGTACACTGCTTCCGTCCTCTCCCCTCCCACAGCTCGTCTCTGCCCTCTCCAGTCCTCCTCCCCTCCCAGTGTTGTCTCTGCCCTCATTACCATGCCGCCCTCTCTAGCCCAGCTGTTCTCTTGCCACTGCTATGTCCTCTCACACCCCACCGCCTAGCTGTCTCCTGCCCTCTTCCAGTCGTCACAGTTCCTCCATGCTCTCTGCCTCGCGTCAGCTCCTCTTCCACCTAAAGGTCTCCACGAGCTCCGAGTCGCTCTCTGCACCTCTCCAGTGACCGTCCCCACTCCCCAGGCTGTCTTCTTGCCGCTCTCCCAGATTCGCTCGTCACCCTTCCCAAAGCTGTCTCTGCCCTCTCCATGTCGCTACTCCCCTCCCAAGCGACAGCTTAGTCGCTCGTTCCCTATCCATCGCTTCTCACTTGCCCAAGCTTTCTCCGGGTCTGCCCTCTCCCCTCCGCCATGCTGTCTACTCGACTCTCTCCAGTCCTCCTCCCCTCCCAGGCTGTCTCCTAACCGCTCTCCAGTCTCTCTCCCCGTCTCCAAGCTGTACCCTCTCCAGTCCTCTCCCAAATCTCACAAGCCTCTGCCATCTCTCCCCTCTCCAGGCGCACTTGTCTACAGGCCTCTTCTCTCAGTCCTCTCTCAATCCTCTCCGAGCCCTCTCCAGCACCTCCAGTCCTCTCCGATTTTCTGTCCGCCCTCTCCCCTCTTCGACCTACCATCCCAGCACCGCCCATCTCTTCCTAGGCTTCTCTCACGTGCCCCTCTCCATTCCCTATCCAGCCCCTTCTCCATCTCAACCTCTGCCCTCTCCTCCTCCTCCAGCCCTTAGTTCGTCTCCAGGTCCTCTCCAGCCCTCTCCACGTCCAGTTCCACTTGACCTTCTCAAAGCCTGCGTCCACCTCTGCACCTCTCCAACCCGTCTCCAGTCCTCTCCCCTCTCCAGCCCTCTTCCATCCCTCTGCCCTTCTCCCCTTCTCCCCTCTCCAGCCCTGTCCCCTCAGGCCCTTTTCAAGGCCTCCCCTCGCCTCTCTCTCTCCCTCCTTCTCCTCTTCTCTTTTCCCCTTCACTCTGTCTCTCTCTCTCTTGCCTGCCCTCTCTCTGCCTGGTTAATGGTCCTTGCTCTACCTTCCTGTCACCATGAGAGGTGGTGCGGCTCTGCTCTGTTTTCCTTTTTTCATGCCCGTCGCCTTTTAACTGGCCAGGCAATCCCCAGCTGAGATCTCTATGCGACCATGATTTATCTGATATAGCTACAGTTCTGCTTCTCTTCGCTCCTTGCTCTCTTCTCTCTCTCTCTCTCTCTCTCTCTCTCTCATCTCTCTCTCTCTCACTCTCCTCCCCCACACTCTCTTTAGTTCAGCATAAGTACAGTAGCTACACATACCAGAAATGAAAGAGAGGGCGAGGAACAAAGAGAGGAGGAAAAGGGTGAAGAGCACTCTTCTGGGTGTGGCGTACATCGTCGGCGATGCCAGAGAGTAAAGAGAAAGAGGCTACGCTTGTCCACAGAATTTTGAACTGAAACTAAATTAATGTTCGTAGAATCAGGGACCAAACCATAGCTTTATCTATCGCGTAATTGGGGGATATGTTCTGCATCTGGGTACAGACATCCCTTTAATTTGTTTCTCACAGCAGGAAATAATTTTGACTGCAGCAACTGAAAGTTAGGGCCAAATCAAGTCAGAAATTTTAATGGAATACAAACTTTAAAAGCCTTTTTAAACCTGAATCACTCTCGAACAACAAGAGTGATCAAAAGATAGGCAAGATCGGTCCTCGAACTGCTCATTGCTAGCTATCTATAGCTCTCTCCATCTCCCTGTCGTATCGCATTCCAAAGGCCTATTAGTTCCCAGGTACCGTAACCACCACCAGAGACAGGCACCTCCTAGTTCTCCGTCGTGTAAGCAGTTTTGACCAGTTGAGCCTGGAATCGCGTCATCTTCCTCTGCCAGGCATCATAGCATCTCTGCTTTTCTATTGCGCGGTCTTCTGCCATGCTACTGTACATACATTGGCTGTGATCAGTAACCTGGGATCGTGTTATTTATTATCTCACACAACCCATCTTTCTGGCCTCTGCGTGCGTCTCTATTGCAATTCGTGTTGATGCCCTAGCCTCCGTCACCCAACTCCCATTCTGTTCCCTCCCTCTCTCTCCCTCTCTCTCCTACTCTCTCTCTCCTCCTTCCTTCTCTCTCATGCTTCCTCTCTCTCTAGTCTCTCCCTCTCCTCTGTCTCTCTCTCCTCGCTTCTCTCTCTCTCTCTCCCCTCTCTCCCTCTCTCTTCTCTCGTCTTCTCTTCTCTCTCTCCTCATCTCTCATCTCATCTCTCTCTCTCTCTCTCATCTCTCTCTCTCTCTCCTCTCTCATGCTCTCTCTGCTCTCTCTGTCCTCGTACTTCTCTGTCTCCCTCTGTCTCCTCATCTGTCTCCCTCTCTCTCTCTCTCTCCCTCTCTCTTCGTCTCTCTCTTCTCCTCTCTCTCTGTCTCTCTCTCCCTCTCCTCTCTCTCTGTCTCTCTCTCCCCCTCTCTCTACTGTCACCTCTCTCCCTCTGTCTCATCTCTCCCTACTCTCCTCTGTATCGTCTCTTCTCCCCTCTCTCCTGTCTCTATCATCCCTCTCTCTCTGTCTTGCTCCTCTCTCTCATCTCTCTCTCTCTCTCCTCATCTCTCTCTCTCTCCTCTCTCTCTCTCTCTCTCTCTTCTCTCCTTCTCTCTCTCTCTCTCTTCTCTCTCATCTCTCTCGACCTGCTGACTGTTCCCTCCTCTCCTCTCTCTCCTCTCTCTCTCTCTCTCTCTCTCTCTCTCTCTCTCTCTCTTGCTGCTTCTCTCTGCTTTCTCCATCTATCTCTCCTC
>NC_036844.1:32075213-32079553 GCF_002910315.2 Salvelinus sp. IW2-2015
TCAGACAATAAGTACCAGTGCTACACATACAGAAATGGACAGAGGAGGGCTGAGGAAGAGAGGAGGACAAAGGGTGAGAGCACTCTTCTGGGATGGCGTACATCGTCGGCGATGCCAAGAGAGATGAAAGAGAAAGAGGCTACGCTTGCCACAGAATTTTGACAATGAAACTAAATTAATGTTCAGTAGAATCAGGGACCAAACCATAGTTTTCTATGGTTAATGGGGGATATAGCTCTGCATCTGGGTACAAGATCTTCCTAATTTGTTTCTCACAGCAGGAAATAATTCACTGCAGCAACATGAAGTTAGGGCAAATCAATCAGAAATTTAAGTGGAATATACAAACTCTTAAAAGCCTTTTTAAACCTTGAATCACTCTGCAGGAACAACAGCAAGTGATCAAAGATAGCGCAGATCGGTCCTCGAATGTCATTGCCTAGCTATCTATAGCTCTCCTCCTTCTCCCTGTCGGTATGCCATTCCAAAGGCCTATTTGTCCCAGGTAACACGACCACCACAGAGACAGGCACCTCCTCAGTTCTCTCGATGTAAGCAGTTGTTGACCGTTGAGCCTGAATCGGTCATCTTCCTCTGCCTAGGCATCATTACACCATCTCTGCTTTTCTATTGCAGCGGTTTTCTGCCATGTACTGTACATACATTGGCTGTGATCAGATAACCTGGGACTCGTGTATTTATTATCTCACACAACCATCTTTTGGCCTCTGCTGGTCTCTCTTGCATTCGTGATGCCTGCCTCTCTCTCACCCACACTCCCTCTTGTCTTCTCCCTCTCTCTCCCTCTCTCTCCCTCATACTCTCTCTCTCTCTCCTACTCTCTCTCTGCTTGCTCTCTCTCTCTCTCCTCTCTCTCTCCTCCCTCTCTCTCGTCTTCTCCTCTCTCATCTCCTCTCTCTCCCTTTCCTCTTCTCTCTCCCTCTCTCTCTCATCTCTCATCTCTCTCCCTCTCTCTCTCTCTCTCTCTCTCTCTCCTCTCTCATCTCTCCTGTCTCTCTGTCTCTCGGTCTCTCTGGCTCTCTCTGTCTCCTCTCTGTCTCCTCTCTTCTCTCTCCTACCCTCTCTCTCTCTCCTCGTCTCTTCTCTCCCTCTCTCTCTCTCTCGGTCTCTCACTCCTCTCTCTCTGTCTCTCTCTCCTTCTCCATGCTCTCTCTCTCATCTCCTCTTTCCTCACTTCTCCTCTCTCTCCTGTCTCTCATCATCCCCTCTCTCTGTCTCTCTCTCACCTCTCTCATCTGTCTCTCTCTCCCTCTCCTCTCTGTTTCCTCTCTTCCTCTCCTCCATCTCATCTCTTTCTCCTTCTCTCTCCTCTCTCTCTTTCTCTCTTCTAGCCTGCTACTTCCCTCCTCTCTCTCTCTCCTCTCTCATCTCTCTCTCTCTCTCTCTCTCTCTCTCCTCTCATCTTCTTGCGCCTGCCTGTCTCTACTCTCTTATCTCCATCTCCCTCACCCCACCCTCATTTGACTCTCTTTCTTCTCTATCTCTCGGGCCTCACCCACCCCTCTTTGCTCTCTCTTTCGTTTCTCTCGCCCTTACTCACCCCTCTTTGTCTCTCTCTTCTTCTCTCTCACCTCACTCACCCCTCTTTGTCTCTCCTCTTATCTATTCTCTCTCTCTGATTGCTCTCTCGCTTCTCTTCGTCTCTCTCTATCTCGCTTGCACACACCGAACACACCGGCCCGGCACACGCTGTGCCTCGCTCTATCACAGTGTCTGACTATGCTTCAGAAGAGTGCTGTGCTTTGCTTCCTCGTCGTTGAGACCGTAGTGACCAGTGACTGTTATTTTTGATGTGTGTATGGAGTCCAGGCTGTCCTGGGATTTCAGCCAACCAGGATTCAGGGAGTCGATGCTCAAGCCGCTGCTCCAGTTTTAATTAGCATGAATTTCACAGTGACAGCAGCCAGAGTCAACGTCTTCTCAGTCATCCACACTGTCTCAACAGTCAACGTCTTCTCAGTCATCCACACTGTCTCCGCAGGAGGGAATTTACTGCCATCATCCACATCCAGACGCATGGAATTGTCCGGTTAAACATCATCAGGACGCAAATAGATTTGGAGAAACAAGCAGGAGAGGGAAGGGAATGCAGCAGTAGTGAGGGAAGGGAATGCAGCAGTAGTCTTCACTGCGTGAGACTGGGCAGTAGGAGGAGGGTGAGAGGGGCAAGGATGCTGCTTCTGGAGCACTCACTGCTATCCCTCATCTAGTGGGTTTAAAGTGGGGCTGTTACCAAAACAGAAGTGACCATTCAAAGGGGTTTGGTGCGTCTGTGTGAGCGTGTGAGGAGTCGCTGGAATATTTATTTATTTATCTTCAGGATTTTTCTCTTTTACCTCGCCGCTGCAGATATCCCTCCTCCCTCCCTCACTCTCCTCCAGCTAGAGGGAAACGATAGCGCTGGATTCTGCATGTCCCTCCATCAGCTTGGATCTTTTTTTCTCCTTCTTAATGAAATCATCCTGTTTCCCGTGGGGAGGTGTCTTATCTGCTTCTCTGCAGTGTAGAGGCTTTCATCTTAGGGGGTAGTAGTCTCTCCACTGCCCTCCAGCCCTACCTGTGGGTGAGAGAGAAGAGCCTCCTCCCAGTGATACCGGCACCTGAAGCCCCCTCTGCTTTGTTATACTTCAATATCATAATTGAAATGTATGGTTCTAAATTACTCGTGGATTTAGCATTGTGTCAACTAAATACTTTTGATATCCATTTTGGTGCCTGGATGCTGACTTTTTAAAGACTTTATCTCAGGATGATTGCACACCACTCCAAGGTATTTAGTCCTCAGTCCAACAAACATCTCTAGATATCTCAACATGTTTTGAACAAACAAAAATAGGATTCTGACTGGGATTTCATCATAAGAGACAATAACTGGATTTTGTCTTTGTTTCACATCCTGGAAAACCTGCGTGGTCAGAAGTTGTTTTCCCCCAGCCATAACTAAGGAGAGATCTGGTCCTATCCTCCAACTTAACATTACCCGGTCCCCAGGATTATGGAGGTGACGGGCTTGCCGGCCCGCTGAGATGTCCTGTCTTCGTGGGGTGGGACTGAGGGAAGCCCTGGGGGGCTCCTGTGCCCATCTGGAGGTGATGGTGTTGGGGAGCAGACTCCCAGCAGGGGGCCCTGGGCTGGGCCAGGGGTCAGGCTGGACAGGCCTAGGCCTGGGGTGTTGGTGGAGGCTGGTCTTGTTATTGGCCCTGCTAGCTGCACTCCCCACCCAGGCAGGGACGGCCCGCGTGTCTTCCAGTCTAAGCACCACGCACCATGTCCACCATTTCCACAATAAGCATGGCACAGTGCCCATCGCCATCAACAGGATGCCTTTCCTCACCCGAGGAGGCCATGGTAAGGGCTCTTACACTCTTCACACTGTGGTGTCTCCTGAGTCTGGTCCATGTCCACACAGTTAGTGGAGGGGTTGGTTTGGCTTAAGATGTAGTAGAGGTTGTTGGCCAATAACACAGGCTGACTTGTCTTTACTCTGGTGCTGTAACTGAAGTCCCTCTTGGTACTTATTCTACTCAGTGATATGTGTTGGTTTAGTAGTATGTGTTGGTTTAGTGGTATGTGTTGGGTTTAGTGGTATGGGTTGGTTTAGTGGTATGGGTTGGGTTTAGTTGTATGGGTTGGGTTTAGTGATATGGGTTGGTTTAGTGGTATGGTTTAGTGGTATGGGTTGGTTTAGTGGTATGGGTTGGTTTAGTGGTATGGGTTGGTTTAGTTGTATGGGTTGGGTTTAGCGTTTAGTGGTATGTTGGGTTTTTAGTGGTATGGTTGGTTTAGTGGTATGGTTGGGTTTAGTTGGTATGGGTTTGTTTATGGTTGGGTTGGGTTTAATTGTATGGTTGGGTTTAGTGGTATGGGTGGTTTATGTATGGGTTTGGTTTAGTGGTATGGGTTGGGTTTAGTGTATGGTTGGTTTAGTGGTATGGGTTGGTTAGTGGGTGGTTTGGTTTAGTGTATGGTTGGGTTTAGTGTATGGTTGGTTTAGTGGTATGGGTTGGTTTAGTGGTATGGTTTGGGTGTTAGTGGTATGTTTGGTTTAGCGGTATGGTTGGTTTAGTGGTATGGTTGGTTTAGTGGTATGGGTTGTGTTTAGTGGTATGGTAGGTTTTTGTAGTGTAATGGTTGGTTTAATGGTATGGGTTGGGTTTAATTTGTATGGGTTGTGTGAGTTGGTATGGTTAGGGGTTTAGTGGTATGGTTGGGTTTAGTTGTATGGTTGGGTTTAGTTTATGGTTGGGTTTAGTGGTATGGTTGGTTTAGTGGTATGGTTGGGTTTCAGTGGTATGTGGCGTTGGAGTATCTCTCTCTAT
>NC_036844.1:32082072-32097072 GCF_002910315.2 Salvelinus sp. IW2-2015
GTGTTTGTGAGGACAGTGGGTGATGTGACGTTGTGTGATGGATCCCTCGTTAACTGTGCCTGTGTGTGGACCAGCCGAAGCCTCTCTGCATCGCTGAACTCTTTCATGTGCTCATCACTCTCGGTTGCCCTTTCCCATGGTGCTGACTGCCTACCGCATCCAGAGAACAGCCCAATAGCCCATGCTGTTTAGTCGGTCAGTAGTTTTTGATGCTATAAAACCCTCTGTGTATTCTGTATGGACTAGGAGTACATATCAATGTAAAGGGTGGAATTATCACCCCCATCAGTCCATGTTCCTTCAGAGATCTGTGCTTACACATATAACACTGTGGATTCACTGGACCATTGTGGGGATTGTGTCCCTCACAATGCATTTTGAATGGAATATGCACAGAACAAAGCCATTGCACAGAATTTTCTCAAAATGTTCTTATTACCATAGTGTTCATTCAGTAAGCCGTGGGATAAGCCTTGCAAAATATCCTAAACTAGTCAAATTACAAAATCAATTTTTTCTTCTGATTGGATTATTTTGCTGGATGTATTGTCATGTTGATTCATTCTAAGACAGGAAACACATCAAGCTGTGATCCATGCGCTGACTTGCTTAGTTAAGATTAGTCTAGATGAATTCCCTATTGATCCTCTCTCAGCGGGGAGGTTAAGTATTGACTTGNTGACTTGCTTAGTTAAGATTAGTCTAGATGAATTCCCTATTGATCCTCTCTCAGCGGGGAGGTTAAGTATTGACTTGTCCTCCATCCAAATTCCAAATGTGTCTCTGTACTATAATCGAACCAACAAAACAGCTGTCTCTGAGAACACTGCTCACTGTTATATATCTTTATCCAGCTTCCGCCTTCTGACATCTATACCCCGTGTGGCTCAGTTGGTAGAGCATGGTGCTTGCAACGTCAGGGTTGTGGGTTCGATTCCCACCAGTACGAAAAAGTATAACTACTATAAGTGGCTCTGGATAAGAGTGTCTGGTAGAATGTAAGACTCCCATTCATCTCCTATTAGAAACCATCTAATGCATGTTCTAGTGCCCTTATCTTGCAATAGCAGGTCGGAGAGTTGTAAAAGAGCTGAACATTTGACGAATTACATCTGTGCTATTACAGCCATATCTGTCACAATCCCACTATACGACAGCTTGCCTTTTACAGAGCGATACTATGACACCGGTTCAATAAAATAGAGCCTACTAATAAAAAAAGGTTTAATCAAAGCAAAGCAATAGCTGATAACCTCTGCATAGGTCTGAATACTCTATGATTGGGGATTTCCCAGTGCTCTCTGTGTCATTCTACATGTGGCTTCAACCCACACTGCTCTTCGCTGTTTTATTCCAAATTCAAGTGCTCTATATTTAGCTAGTGGGCATCACTGTGTGTGGTTAGGGCGAGGAAGGGAAGGGAAGAGAGGGGAATAGAGTGGGGTATATTTTTACCTGGGATTCATCCTCTCAGATCAAGAAACAGCACTCTCTAATTGTCTTTTTCTTTCTCTCACTCACTAACACACACCTACCTACCTACCTACCTACCTACCCACCTACCTACCTACCTACCTACCTACCTACCTACCTACCTACCTACCTACCTAATGATGTGAGTCTGACTGGGTGGGCAGCAGTAGGCTTAGTGTGTTTTTGTCAAACAACAAGAAGCCCCCTAACACTATGAACAATGTGACAGGAAATGCCATGTTACTTGTGGAACCGTACTGGATATTTACTGGTGCGAAATGTATTCCCCTAAAGCCCCCTAACAAAAGGTACTGTAAATAGGCACTGTCAATACAGATGTAGCATCTTAATTTGAGCSAGTTTGCTACAGCAGGAAAATAATCCTACAGCAACAGAACATGTGAATTATTATGTGGATTATAATTAATGGACATTTTTGTAGGGGTTGATACATTTTCCTTTGGGCAACTCAGGTCTTATATTTCAAAGTGGAAATGACAAACTTTAGAAGCATTTTAAAAACTCAAACACACAACAGGTTAGTATTTCCAGTGTGCAGGATAATTCTCAGCAACAAAAGAGTGATCAAATTAAGATCCTACATCTGTAGATACTGTCAATACAAAAACATGCAGACTTTGAGGCTTTTCCAGGATGTGAAAGCATTGACTCTCCAGCGTTGTTGTCAAGCATCAAGGCAATCTGGATGCAGGTCACGTCCTCTCTCTGCTCCACGCCTCTGTCTGGCCATCTGTCCTTAAGTAACGTTGTTGATGTGTCCTTGTTAACTTTTTTTCCAGCATGGCTTTAGTGCCTCGTGTGCCTGTTACTCAGAAGCATCTTCTCCAGACTTGTGTGAGTCCGGTGCTCCCCCCCATTACTATGTAGAGAGGTGCCTCTCAACCCCCTAATACTCAATGCTCAATGCACAGATGAAAGCCTGCTGTTTGACGAGCGCATTAGCCCATGCCTGTCCCTGTTTGTTCAGCCAGGCCCGCGCTCATGCATGTTGATGATTGCTTTCCATGCCTGTCCAATCACGGTTAGCAAGTCAGAGGAGTAGKTACCACACAGAGGAGGCTGGTGGGAGGAGCTATAGGAGGACAGGCTCATTGTAATGGCTGGAATGGAATCAATGGAARGGTACCAAATACATCAAACACATGGAAACAACTTTTTTTTGACTCCGTTGCATTGATTCAATTCCAACTATTACAATGAGCCTGTCCTCCTATAGCTTCCCCCACCATCCTCCTCTGCTACCATAGCTCTTTGATGTAACTGCAATTAGTTGGGTGCTCAGGGACTACATTAACCAAATAGCCCAGGTAGACTGTCACATTCACAGCCCCCCTCTCCCTTTACTAGTCGTTGATGATGGGTTATCTAGGTCTACTGATGTCAGTGTTGAGTGGACAGAACCACTGCAGCTACAGTACCACCTTTACTTGATTTYGCCAATGGGTGGTTTGTGTTTACACACTTCACTTGGGCCCTGGGTGCATTCCACTGAAATTCTTTAATGTTATATGTTGTTCTTACCCATTTAAATTGTTAGAGCACTTTCTGTTGAAATGCAACACTGGAACACTCCCCCTCATTGATTACGTTGCCTGGTGGTACTCCTTTACCCTCTCACTAAGGGAGCCTAGGGCAGTGAACGGCAAGAACCAAAAATASAGATCTGCTATCTTAATTTGACCCTTTTTCTCACAGCAGGAAAATAATCCTGCAGCAACATGAAATGTGAATTATTATGTGGATTATAATTAATGGACATTTTTGTKGGGGTTGYTACATTTTCCTTTGAGCAACTCAAGTCTTATATTTCAAAGTGGAAATGACAAACTTTGAAGTTTAAAAAAAACTCAAGTACACAACAAGTTAGTATTTCCAGTTTTTTGTTAGGGCAAATCAAGTCTGACTTTTTAAAGTGGAAATTACAAACTTTAGAAGTCTTGTTAAACCTTGAATACACTAAACCTTGAATACACCCTGCTGCACTGGAAAATTCTCTGCGCCAACAGAGCGATCAAATTAAGATAGCAGATCTGTACCAAATGTCTTCTTCTCATTAGCAAATGATTGAATTTATACTTACTATAGACAGTTCCCTTTTTAAAAAATGGTTTTGCGATAATTAGGAATTTTTATAGATTTCAATTTTGGAACAGTTACAGCTGCTCCTGAGGTAGGCTGATTACTGACGATCCAACTTACACTATTAATTATGGTTTAGGACAAACMAAATAGTATAATTGTTTTGGGATGCCCATTATCTGTACATACAGTACAGTARGTTCTATTCTAGCTCTATTAAAGATGCATATGGGCATCCAGGTTTCTAAATCATTTAAAGTAAGTGTGATAAGGCATGTTAACATTATTCTCTATAAGTGCTGTAAATAGATTCATGAATACTTCTATCATGTTACAGTGAAATGTACCATTATCCTTTCTTTACAGTAGGGCACTCAGTTCCAGTCCTTGACTCTGATTGGTTTCCTGGTCTCTTACTTGTCATCTGATATACTCTATGGGAGCTAGCTAAAGTTATACTGCATCTAAAGTCAATCTGGCAACATTGCAATGATGACACAAGCTTGTCCTACTAATTATTTGCCTCCTTTTGAAATGTCATCGTGTTTCCAAGCCACAGTAATGCACWTCAGATAAAATCTTCATCAGCACCTATTGAGACTGCATTGAGTACAATGCTCAGCTGGGCATCAGTCCTAAAACGAACATTCCAAACATTATTGTGATGAAACGTGCAAACCATGAATAACGTGCGTTATAGGGAAATAATGCATGCTCTAGAATGCCTTTCAAGCCAATCAGAAATGAGTATTCAACAATGRCATGGTATAATGTGCCATAGACAACACTTCAAATAAAGTATTAGTGTTTAAGTGTCATTCRATAACTATGATGCAGAGTGCTCCTTCATTGTGTCCTCATGACAACTTATAAGGACTACCATGGCATTGTTGAATATTTGTTCCTGAWTGGCTTGAAGGGGCACCCTAGAGCACGGTACAATTCAATGGCTATCATTCATTCTTACATGTTCTATGTTTGAGTTGCTTTTGAAAGAAAAAGTCTAATTGAAAACATTATTGAATGTGGTTTTCATAATGGCAAGCTAGGAKTGATGGTTTGATTAGCTAAACTAGCAAGTCTGTTTGTTGGGTTACCARGGCAACTACTGTAGCTAGCTCGTAAATCTGCTAGCTACTTCAGACAGTGGATATTGAACACATTTCTACCGGCAAATGAACACATTTCTAGCGGTGTTCAATATAGCCATGGTATAAAGGAATAACCCAACTTCGGGCTATGCGTTTCTCTGAAAATAATGCAACTCGTGAAAGGTCAGTTCCGACTCCTTCCTCGTCGTTCATATTTCCATAGAACGCAGTCCTGTTGTGAATCCTTAATTCACATGAATTTGTTGACATCTCAGTATGTAGGTTTAATATAATCACAGATAAACCATTTTCCTGTGCCMCCATTTTGAGGACAGTTATAATATACTGAGTGAAATAGGTGATACTATTCAAGTGATTTCAGCCGATAAATTGCACGACAACACTGCTGTCAAAATGTTTCATTTTTACTCATGACAATGCAATCAACAATGCAATCATATAATTTTTGTTTGTTGGTCCACATCATTGTTTGTCATGATGCCATAAGGACCAAGACGTATGCCAATATGTTCATGATAATAGATGTAAGACCTTCCACCCTTAGTGACACAGGCTATGGTGATAACACTTTCTGATTGTAATTTAATTTCAGGGGACATGAGCATCTGCTAGTAATCCAACTGGTCATTATTTTCAACGTTAATGCTGGGTTGTAACTGTCTGTGGTGTGAGCGGTTTATTCGACCCAGGTGCTGGGTGTAGTAACTTGTCTGTTTTGCTGAGCGGTTAGTTATCCACATGTGCTGTGTTTTAACTGTTCTGTCGGTGAAGTGAGGCGGTGTCTGTATGCGCTTACCATGTACTGGGTGTATACTATCTGTGGTCGTTGAGCGCGTTCGTCTACGACATTGTTTCGTGCTATGGTTTATACTGGTCATTATCCTGCGTTATTTGTGAGATGATACGTTGTTACCATGGTGTGATCTTTAGTTATGATACGTGTGCTCGAGCTGTCTGGGACCTGGTTTTATGAGCTTACCATGTGGTGCTGTTTATTATTTTTTTATGTAGCTGTCTTGGTTGTTAGGGGTGTTTGAAGTACCATTTTGTGCTCGGAGATTGTATTATTACCATTCGTTCTTTGTTTCGAGCGTCGGTTATTTTATTGTTTCCATTTTTTTCTTTGTTTTGGACTGTCTTATTTTTTTAGTTTTGTTGTTCTTCTTGGGTTTGTACGTGTTATTTTTACTCAATGGTGGTATGTGTTTCATTTTGTTAACTTTCGTGTAGTGTGTGGTGAGAATTGATTGTTACTCAGTGCGGCACTTGTCTTTAGGTTTTGCTAACCTTCTGTTTGGTTCAGCTTTTTTACCATTGTGTGCTGGTTTTTGTGACTGTTCTCATTTTGTTGTCTCGGTGTACGCGGTGTTTGTTGCCATTGGTACTATGTTGATATACTGATCTTTGTGTGACCGCTTTTGTGGTTTTACTATGTTTCTGTATGTTGCTGTATTTTATCTGGTTTTCTGTCGCAGTGTGAGGTTGGTGTTGTTGCATTGTGCGTGTGAAGGAGCTTGTCTTGTGTGTGCTGTGAGCGTTTGTTTTACACACTGGCTGGTTTAGACTAGTCATGATTCTTGTGAATTGTTCGGTTAGTCTAGCTCTTAGTTGCCTTGGATTTTTAATCTGTGTACTTGTTTCCGTGGCGGCTTTTTATCGTGGGTTGGTTGTCTGGGTTGATATCTGTTTCTGTACGTGTGATCGTTGAGTTGTCACCGTGTTGCGTGTGAGTTTTTTTCTGTCTGTGAGTTTTTTATTGGCTTGTTTTTTTGACGGGCTTGGTTTTTACTGGAGTTGTATACTCAATTCTTTTGAGTCCGTGATGCGTGTGTTACCGTGGGGTTTGTCTGATGTCTTGCAGGTGTGTAACTTTCTCTTTGTGGTTGTGAATCTTGTGTGTTACCTGTGGTCTGGGTTGTGACGTTCGTGTGTATTTGTGTTGGAATTGCGGTTTTTGTTTCCGGTGTTGGCTGTTGCTGGGTGTTTTATCTGTTCTTCTTTCGTGTGAGCTTTTTGGTTTTCCGTTGTTGCGTTGTTTGGGTTATTGATAATACCTGTCATTGTGTGTGTTAGCTGTACGATCATCGTTGTTGTCTGTAGTGTTTTGTGTTACTCTCTCGTGAATATTAGTACTCTGAGTCGTCGCTGGGTTGTTAAAGTAAGAATACGGTTGTTAGGATTTTGTTTATTAAAATTGTCTCGTATGTGTCATCTATACAGATTTGGCTAGCTCAGAGTCCAGAAGATACTTTGAGTTTTGGTTCTGTGTGTTGGTGGGTTGGTGTGGATGTTTTTATAGATTCTTCAGGATATGAGACAGAGTTAGAGTTTGATTGGATTATATATGAATTCATTCTTCTATAGGACAAGAGTTATGAGTTATTATATGAGGATTTATTATCACAAGCGCATTCTATTGATTCTGAGAGTTGTTTTTTGTGGTTTTATTTATTATAGATTCAAAGCACTAGAGTTTTTGTGAAAGTTACTGTGTATTTAGATTATAGATTCTTACATTCCAGTTATTCATTTTGATGTTTATGTAATTTATAGAATTTCATAAGGACAGGAGTGAATGTTTTTGTGATGTATTAAGATAAACTAGTTTATCTCACAGTTCATGGATTTGAGTATGTTTGGTGGTATTAGTAATTTTCACGTGTCTCTATCAAATGACATAGTTGGAGTTCGTATGTAGTGTTATGAGAGTCTATCACAAGGAATCAGTTTAGTGATGTAGTGATATAGATCCTTCACAGGACAGTTTGAGGAGTTGATGTAGATTATAGATCTTCACAGGACAGAGTCTGAGGTGATGTAGTATTTAGATCTTCACATGGACACATGTTTGAGTTGATTGGTGTTATTGAGATTAGCAGATTTCAATTATCACATGACAGATGTTTTTCGTATGTTGTATATTGTATATCTGTCTCAGTGTACATGCAGTTTAGAGGCTTGGCTGTGTCTGTCAGATTATAGCAATCATTCACAGGGATCAGCAGTTGAGGCAGGGTCGTATCTTATGATTATGAATTATCTTTCACAGACTAGAGTTTGAGTTGTTGATGTGTAGATTATAGATCTTCACAGGACAGAGTTGAGGGTGATGTAGATTATAGATCTTCACAGGACAGCAGACGGGAAGGATACAACAGCAGGACTGCTGGGGTCTAAAAATGCCAATAATCCTGAAGAGAATCTTCATAGTAGGTCAATTATTAAAGAACACTAAGGCATCATCTGATTTAAGTGCCGTAAATACATTTATTTCAGTAGCTGTTATTATCTTAATATGGGTGGATGTGAATGTTGCTGTGTGTTAAAAACTGCAGTCGTGTGAACACAAGGACCTTTCCTGGTCTTCCCTGATCCTCTGCGTCAGTTCTGTTACCCACTCATTTTCTCCCCTGACTGAGTTAAGAATAGCTCAGCATTCAACAAGTATTCTTCTAGTGAAGGAAAATGTTAGTATGGACACACTCGCATAGTCAGTAACTCGCCCACCTCACAGCTCTCCCCTTTCATCACACACACACACACACTCACTCACACAGAATCAAACATCAAAGATTTCTACTCTCCTCATAGTGGTAGCTGCAGTAGTTCTGGGGGGCTAAGAGGTAATTAAAATAATACATTTAAAAAGAAGCATGAAAGTATAAGAAGGAAGTAAATTCCCATAATGTAAATGATTATTTTAGTTGAGCTATCCTTTGCTTGGGATGGGAGAGATTGAAAATGAAAAACCTGTAGACCATGCGGTTCTTTGATCAAGGYCTTCCCTTCTTCCTGCTCTAGTTCATTTCATGAAAGATGTCAGGGCATTGATTGATATCCTGTGTGAATACTAGTGACTGCCGCAGCGACCACGGTGGTGGGGGGGAAATTATTATTTGTAAGACACCATTTGTAAGACACCATTTGATATCAATAGTATCACTATTTTAGTAAATAGTCTGATCTAGCAAATTATTGCAATAAATGAGCCCCTGTGCTATTTTAATCAAACTATTACTGTTTTCTATTAAAGACATGCTCCAGAACTTTATTTATTTCACAGATAAACGAGCACACTACAGCACAACCAGTAATTACATTATGGTGTCGATGTTTCAAGTGTGATTCATTTACACACACACAGTTGTGTTCTAAGGCTGTCTGTCTCTTCTACTCTACTGTTTAAGATGGGATTTATGCATACTTTGCATAAAATTATTATAGAATAAATATAACTTTTGTTGATTAAATACATGTATTTCTCATTGCTCCTCACATACAGTGCCTTCAGAAAGTATTCATACCCCTTGACTTATTCCAKAWWWTMTTGTGTTACCGCCTGAATTAAAAATGGATTAAATATAATTTTKTCCCACCCATATATACACACAAAACCCCAAAATGACAAGGTGAAAKATGTTTTTAGACATTTTAGCAAATATTTTGAAAATTAAATACAGAAATATCTCATTTACATAAGTATTCACACCCTTGAGTCAATACCTTGTAGAATCACCCTTGGCAGCGATTACAGCTGTGAGTCTTTCTGGGTAAGTCTCTAAGAACTTTCCACACCTGGAGAGTACAATATWTGTCCATTATTCTGTTAAAAATACTTCAAYCTATGTCAAATTGGTTGTTGATCATTGTGCGACAACCATTTTCAGGTCTTGCCATTCAGGACTCGGCCACTCAGGAAAATTCACTGTCTTCTTGGTAAGCAACTCCAGTGTAGATTTGGCCTTGTGTTTTAGGTTCTTGTCATGTTGAAAGGTGAATTAATCTTCCAGTGTCTGGTGGAAGGTAGACTGAACCAGGTTTTATTATCTAGGATTTTGCCTGTGCTTAGCTCTATTCTGTTCCTTTTTTTCCTGAAACTCCCCAGTCCTTAACGATTACAAGCATACCCATTAGATAATGCAGCCACCATTATGCTTGAAAATATGTAGAGAGGTACTCAGTAATGTGTTGTATTGGATTTGCCCCTAARACACATTTACACTTAGTATTCAGGACAAAACGCTAATTGCTTTGCCACATTATTTGTAGTATTACTTTAGTGCCTTGTTGCAAACAAGATGCATGTTTTGGAATATTGTTATTCTGTTCAGGCTTCCTTCTTTTCACTATGTCAATTAGGTTAGTATTGTGGAGTAACTACAATGTTGTTGATCCATCCTCAGTCTTCTCCTAACAGCCATTAAACTCTGTAACTGTTTTAAAGTCACCATTGGTCTCATAGTGAAATCCCTGAGTGGTTTCCTTCCTCTCCGGAAACTGAGTTAGGAAGAACGCTTGTATCTTTGTAGTGACTGTGAATTGATACACCATCCAAAGTGTAATTAATAACTTCACCATGCCATTCACTCATTGGAATTTTCTACGTCTGCTTTTTATTTTTACCCATCTAAAGAAGGTGCCCTTCTTTGCGAGGCATTGGAAAACCTCCCTGGTCTTTGAAGTTGAATCTGTGCTTGAAATTCACTGTTTGACTGAGGTTCCTTACAGATAATTGTATGTGTCGGGTACAGATACAGTAGTCATTCAATACAGTAGTCATTCAAAAATAATGTTAAAACACTATTGCACACAGAGTGAGTCCATGCAACTTATTAGGTGACTCGTTAAGCACATTTTTACTTCTGAACTTATTTAGGCTTGCCATAACAAAGGGGTTGAATACTTATTGACTCAAGACATTTAATTAAAATGTCTAAAAACATAATTCCACTTTGACATTATGGGGTATTGTGAGTAGGCCAGTGAAAATAAATCTACATTTAATCCATTTAAATTCAGGCTGTATCATGACGAAATGTGGAAAAAGTCCAGGGGTGTGAATAATTTCTGAAGGCACTATACGTGCAGTTTGGAACATGTGCCTATAGTCTATGCCACAACCACCACTGTCCATACATTGCTTACTCCTTTTGTCTCTAAAGACATACTTTTCAATAGCTRCTCTTTGRGAAAGACCAGGATTCATCTGAGACYATAGAGTAAACAGATCAGGCAATGTCCGTGATTGCAAAGGGACACTAGAGACACTCCAATCAAACAAGGGCTTGTTAGGAAACGCCTCCGCCTCTCAGAAGGCCTCCATTATAACAGACATGGAGTCATGATGGACTGATGCAGAGTGGTGTGTGCCCCAGTCAGACCATAGTCTTTAGTCTTTGGCTCTCCCCAACGTCCTTTGTTTGTGGGACAATATAATGACATCATAAGTATGGTACATTGAAAGGGATACTTGGGGATGTTGGCAATGAGGCCCTTTATCTACTTCCCTGGAGTCAGATGAACTAGTGATAAGGGATAAGGGATAAAAATGTTATGTCTCTGTGTCCAGTATGAAGGAAGTTAGAGGTAGTTTTGCGGACCAATGCTAACGCAATGACTGGAAGTCTATCGGTATCTGCTAGCATTACATAAAAATGGTATCCACAAGTTAATCTGACTCTGGGGAAGTAGATAAAGAGCATCATTACCAAAATCCTGAAGTGTCCATTTGAAGTTTTGTTCAAATTCTCATCACGATACAGAACCGTGAGAGAGGATACAGTACATGCTGTCAAACTGCTGTGTGTAATTGAAAAACAAATAGTGATTCAAGATCTGATGATATGATATTGAATTAAATCCTGTTTTAATAAACTGCAAACAGTGTATTCTTGTAAAATGGGTTTTGTGTTTTGACTAGCTCTCCCAAAATGTTTAACCAACATTTAAAGTCCTTTCTGTATCTTGGAGAATGAGTCACAGCAACACGTTGATGAGCAGAACCAAACCATTTGTGGATATAATTCATCCATACAACACAGTTGTTGAAGATAGTTGTGTGAGACTGCAGAACTCACTTCCCCAAAGTCAGGAGATTGGATAGTTAGCCAGAGTTAATCACACTGTTCTTGTTCCACATTGCTGTTTGRTTATGGGCCCTCTTTGCCGTGTTGATGATTTTGTTCCAACCTCAGAATGTGTGAGAGCTGTGACGATCACATTTTGTAATTATACACCTGGCAAAAAGAGCCTACATCAGCTGAATARTGGTTGTGTTAATCACATGGTATAATCTGTGTTGTGGTCATATTGCTATGCTTTTATAGCCAATTAAATCTCACTGCTGCTGAAAGCAAATAGGGTATTGGAGAACCGGTATTAGACTGAACAGGTCCCTTGTCCATACATAAATAATGAAACAAGGAAATCGATAAAGATGCAGATTMTTTTAAACATCTGATCACTTGAGATGAAAGAAAGGAATGAGGACATTATTTGCCATAAAATGGACTTGTGTACAAATGCATATGACTGAATGATCTAAACAGAGAAGGACTTGAAAGGATTTGCCAGTGATCAGTGACCCTGTTCTAGTCTGTTAAAGAGATTAATTTGCATGCCAGCTCAATTGCCTTCTAAAAAATAATGCTGTGTGTATATCCATCTCTCMGAGTGTCTCTGTGTCTCTGTCTCTTCAATAGCACCAAACATCACAGTGCCAGAAAAAATGTTCAGCTCAGATCACCCTTCACATTTGTTTGACACACTCTTTCATTTCCTCGATAACCGGCATAAAGGGAAAAATACCATTCGGCACCTTTGTAGTATTACCGCCTCTTACGTGTCATTCAAATACATTTTCCGATCTCTAGTGTAATTGCGAGATCCTGCTCACATATCTTTGACTAACTACTTTCAGTCTGTTACAAATGGAATATGGTGACTGAGATAGTCTCCACAAAGCTTTATCTGGGGGGCCTATACCCTAAGGAGATGAAAGAACATCATATGAAGTGAGAGTCAAATTCCTTTATGCCACTTGACATTACTTTTTTTGGTAGTTACTGTAAGCATGCTATTTTAGCTGAAGTGATTGAATGTTTGGGAGCCTAAAGTAAATTGTTAGGGAGTTTTCAGTGTCTTAAAAGCTGGCTAATGCTTGTTGTTTAATCCTTTGTGGGCTGGGTTTATTAAAACTGCTGGGTGAGTCATGCCATAGCTCACATTCCAAGCTTTAGAGAGGCTAAAGAGAGAAGGGAGAAGAAGAGAGTAAAAGGAGAAAGGCTAAGCCACAACTACTTTCCCTCCACCCCAGAGACGTGAGGTGAGGTCGGTGGCTGGGTAGGCACTGGCTATTATCAAAGCCAGATTTACTTACAAATAAACCTTGATAAAGCCCAAGTTCTCCATACAACAGATAGCTATAACAACCATAATGATATTGGCTATTAAATGAAATTAACAATGTAGCCAAGCTACACAAAAAATAGCCTCCAATGGCAGAATATTTCATATCATCTGACAAAATGACACACTGCTCAACTCAGCTCAGCCATAGACTGATGTAGTTTCCACAGTTACAACCAATAGGTGGCACTAAAATGCATTTCATCCGAATAGTTTACAARGCAAACTCCATAACCTTTCACAATGGATTTACAATTCTTCCAATGCACTGCACGCAAACACACARACACATTTAAYTRAWATTACACACACTTATAAAATAAATGTTTCTAACGAAATTTCCATATCAACATTAAACATTTTTTGAAAAGGAAATTCTATGTTGATAAATCAAATGCATCAAAGGTATGTTTTCTATTCTCATGTTCATTCAACAGTATGCATTTAGGCATGTCTTTACTTGTAAATGAAGTCCATTGGCCTGTCCTTCAGGGTGAACCTCTTGGTCACAGCGTTGTAGATGTCACAGCAGAACCCCCATGTCCATTACTTTTTTCTGCATGGACACAGCAGGCCCACAGTCATGTAGGAGACGCGTCCACAAGGCCTCCTTCGGTTCCATTTTCACACTGACACAAAAAGTCACACACACACAAACAGTAGCTGATAGCACAGTTCTCCCACACAGCACACAGGTAGGCAGCTCCGRCGGTTGGAGAGCACAATCTTCCCGCATGCAGCCACGCATCTAGAATTGTTGTAGTTAGTCACATCCATCTTGTAGAAGCCAAGGCTCGGGCCCTCATTGAATGACYGGAGAAGCCCCTTCCCATTACGTCCACGAAGCAAAAGTAAATGTCCAAGATGTGTAAAAGTCTGAGTAAAAAGTTAATTGTTAATGATGTTTCAGACAAGTTGACAGTCCASTATTCTCTGTTTGCCTGCCCGACAGCTAGCAGCGAGGGAGATAGCGGCTGCCTGTCATGAATAAAGTCACTTCTTGAAGAGCTRTTGTATGTAAGTAAGCATTTCACTATTAGTCCACACATGCTGCTTACGAAGCATGTGATGAATAACATTTAATTTTGTTTGCTGCCTCTGTCTGGTTTTAAGTTTCATTATAGTTGACGTTCCAGTCTTCAAACCCTCCAAACAGTGCAGAAAATTGTTTGAGGTACAGTATATTGTCCATTTGTCAGGTTGTTTTTGCTAGTTGGCTTTGTTCACTTCAAGGGATGCGAGCGCCAAATTATGTAGACACGCCCAAAGGTGTATAGTTTACCCACACAAAATGTTTAGGCAACACGCATGCACAAAATATGAAATTGGCTCAATGCAACGAATGAAGCTACTTCAAGCTAGGAAAAGCAGCGACGCCTATGCTGACCCTGTCCATTAACAATGACTAGGAACGGTAGGAACGGCCACGCACATGAACGATTTAAATGAATGGAAAGGAAGGCATGATACGCATAATACATTTTTTTATTTGTCTCTTCATAACTGTTTTAATGAGTTTATCGCATGGTAAGCACTGCCTACTCTGACTGCATGTCCCGAGCCACCTATCACAGGGAGACCTCAGGATGAAAGGGCTAGCACAGCCAATCGAGAGCTTTGTAGCCAGATCTATGAGTGAGGGCTTCCATCCAGGTGTTCTTTGTTCATCCCAGTCTTTATCTGGCTTCAGACTGTCTGCCATGTACTGTAACTCAGCTAAGTGTTTCTAGTGTGGGCTGGGTAGTGCCACCACTCCGAGGAGAGCTGATGTCTGCCCTGCTCTGCTCTGGTTCTGACAGGGTGGCCACTGAGTGTTGATGAGTCAGAGATCTCTCTCTCTCTCTCACTCTCGCTCTCTGCAACAGATAMGCCCATCCCTCATGGTAAGAGGCAGTCCTCCTGGCCAGGCCACAACACACGGGCACAAAGACAGGTGCTGCTCAATAAAACAGCCACATCACATACCTGCTTGACTCACTATGCAAAGATAAAAGTGCATTTGTCAATGAAGAACAGGAAGAATAGGCGTTTGTGTCTGATCCTCTTAAAGTAAGTAGCCGCAGGGTTCCCTGTATATGCAGGTATAGATAAAAAATACTTACTATAACACTGTCAAGCTTCAGATGAA
>NC_036844.1:32102072-32108958 GCF_002910315.2 Salvelinus sp. IW2-2015
TTCCAATATGATGGACAGCCAGAGAGGCAAGATTAATAGCACTCTTTAAATGAGAATTGATTTTCCTAGCAGCTCCTCAAAATGTAATCAGCACAGTGAAAAATAATAACCATTTCATTTTTTGACAGAAAGCAGAGGGCCAGATGGGCAACACATCTTATTTTAGATTGCATTTTTAATCATATTCTGATATATGGTGTCTTTCAAGTTTTAGTTATGAAGTCTTCCTTGACTTTTTATAAAATTGACATGGAAACAGGTTTGTGTGTTCTTCACAACATATTAGTTCCGGTAATTATACAGTAAGGCTTTTTAATTGCAAAGATTATCAACTTCTATCTGTGACCAATGGCCTTCCAGTTATATCACCGTGCTGCTGTGATGACGTCTGTAACTGTTGAAATCAAGACTAATTACAACCCTTTAACATCTGTGACACTTCATACCTGAGTCGTTCCACGAAAAGAGTCCTTTTTCCATCCCTTTGATATTATAAGTAGAAATTGTGCACCATTATTAACATTTTAAAAGKCTGTTATATTTAATGAAGTGCCCTTCAATATAACCAATTGGAGAATTCAATAAATTCCCTCTTCTAGGAAGATTTTAACCCACTTAAAAGAAAACGTTGTCCATGTTTTGACCATCATTGTAAAGCCGTAGTTATTTTGTTGCTTTGATAAAGTCATTTCTAAAGATTATTATTTATTTCATGTAATTAGTGATTCATTTTTTACATATTTTTTTTATTTAACCTTTATTTAACCAGGTAGGTCAGTTGAGAACAAGTTTTCATTTACTACTGCGACCTGGCCAAGATAAAGCAAAGCATTTACATCTGTCCCTCAATTTAAGGTCAACCCTGTTAAGGTCAACTGAACGCTCATTTTAATATGGTGAAACTATTCCTTTAAAAAAAAAAATTCAAAAGAAACATTGAAAATCTTAAAGTCAAATCATAGTGTAGGTGAGCTGGTTCTACTCTTTTTGGCCATTTTCTGGTGTTTTGTYGAGGAAAAGTGACCGGGTCGAGCATAACACGTCAACCCTGTTCTATTTTTCTTGCGAAGCTTGCATTCAATTGTCACTCCCTGTTGCTCACAACAAGCTTCCATTACCCTTGTAACAAGGGAATTTATGGATGATTTAAGATGAGGTTGTGTACCCRGTTACGGTCAACCCTATTACTTTATTTGGCACTTAATAMGCACTTACTATAGTCTTTTTTAAACCTCTTAAGATGGGAAAACATGTTTTTCGTGAAGCTGAACATGTGCTCTTTATGACAGAATGTWAAAAATAGGGYAAATCAAYCATTCAGTAGGCTGTGACTTTTGCCAACATTCATCAACAAGATAACTTGCTACTGGTGACGCAATAGATGGACACTTGCTTGTCTGCTAGTAAGCATGTTTGTTACATAATATATACACTGAGTGTGTAAATCATTAGGAACACCTTCCTAATATTGAGTTGCACCCCCTTTTGCCCTCAGAACAGCCTCAATTCGTCGGGGCATGGACTCTACAAGGACTCAAAACCGTTCCACAGTAATGCTGCCCCATTTGACTCCAATGCTTCCCACAGTTGAGTCAAGTTTACTGGATGTCCTTTGGGTGGTGGACCATTTCTGATACACACAGGAAACTGTTGAGCATGAAATACCCAGCAGCGTTGCAGTTCTGGACACACTCAAACCGGTGCACCTGACACCTACTACCATACCCCGTTCAAAGGCACTTAAATATTTTGTCTCACCCTCTGAATGGCACACATACACAATCCATGTCTCAAAGCTTAAAAATCTCCCCCCCTCATCTACACTGATTGAAGTGGATTTAACAAGTGACATCAATAAGGGATCATAGCTTTCACCTGGATTCACCTGGTCAGTTTATGTCAAGAAAAMAGCAGGTGTTCCTAATGTTTTGTAAACTCAGTGTACATCATGTGTATCATATGTATATTTTATTTATATGAGAAGAAAKAGTGTATTGATGTTGCAGGTGTCTTCCCCAGTCATGGTGAGATGATGGGAGAGGCTGAGGAACTGAGTGGTTGACTGTCATTCCTCCTGTTGCAGTGCTGCATCTGACCTTTATGGAAAGCTCCTCTGCTGAAAACACCAGGTGGTCTGTAGGTCACAGACCCGTTATGGCTGCTGAAATAAGAACTGCACGGCAACGTTTTGAYGAGGGGTGAGGGGACTGGGGTTATTGTCCAGTGGAACTGATTTAATGGCTTGTGTTGCAGTCCAGTCAATCATCATTTGAGATTTATGTGATCGCCCAGGGACATAACCTGTCCAATCATAACCCCCACCTCCTCGGCTGAAAACATCAGGTTCCCATTGAAGTAGAATTAATGAATGAACTGCATTTTGAATTAAATTWAATTTTTGTGTCAAATCGCCATTTGGGAACCATTTCCTTATGGGATTAATTGACACAAACAAACACAATAATTCACTGTGATAATTCAGTGATAATTCTTCTGGTGTTCTCTGCAGTGCGCATCGCATAAAGAGTGAAAAAATMATATCCCTAGAGCAGTAAAAAATATATACACATACATAAATACATACATACAGTTGATGTCAGAAGTTTCCATACACTTATGTTGGAGTCATTAAAACTCGTTTTTCAACCACTCCACAKATTTKTTGTATGACAAAATMTCCCCTCAACCCCTGTCTTGAACTAACTATGGGCTAAAAGATCCCTATTTACAAAATCAAAAGCTTTRTGGAAAACTATGAAACATGCAAAAGRAGGCRTCTCTTAGTGTAATCTATTTTTGATTATAAACTGGGTGGTTCAAGTCCTAAATGCTGATTGGCTGACAGTCGTGGTATATCAGACCGAARACCARGGATATGACAAAACACTTATTATTACTGCTCTAATTACGTTGGTAAACAGTTTATAATAGCAATAAGGCACCTCGATGGTTTYTGATATATAGCCAATATACCACGGCTAAGGGCTGTGTCCAAGCACTCCCTGTTGCGTCGTGCTTAAGAACAACCCTTAGCGGTGGTATAGTGGRCATATACCACACCCCCTCGGGACTTATTGCTTAATTATTGAACAGACCGAGAAGATATGATCTATACAGGCTCTGGATTTACGAAAATGGTTTTTGAAAACCATTTTGTTCTTCCACCAGAATGTTTTAATCCTCCAAAAAGGTAATTAACCTATTGTTGAGGATGGATGACTATAATTTATGAACCGTACTTAATAAACTTATGCCTCTATAGTTCAGTGGCACACTCTAGTACTTTTTTGAAGATTTGGGAATGGGATTCACTTTAGACTCATACCAAGTGGATGGCGGTATACTGTACTCAAAACAAATTTGGAGAAAATCATATAGGACGTCAATTAATTTAGGGGGATTTTAAAACTTCATTAGGCTTCAATGCCAAACGCTTTCCCATTTTTTGCAGCGTCAATCACCTTAATTTCTGCCATAGACAGTTCCTCATTTGAGTACAGGTTACATATATAAGAGAGTTCTAACAAACCAGCAAACCCCTTCTCCGACTCCTTAAGTACCTGTGAAATATCAGAGTTCAGCTCCCCCTGCTCTTCCCTGACTTCTATTGGAATTTTCTTATGGTCTTAACTTGTTTATTTGTCTCCAAAACTGTTGAGGATGTCTTGTCTGTATCTCCTCAAGGTGTAGTAACTGCCTTCTCTGATCTCTCTTGTCAAACACATGAAGGTTTTTCTAAAATGTTCTCTTGTATTCCTATCTTTACACTGTAAAAAATAAGTACTCAGCCTTGCGCATTACAGACCATAGGTCCCTTAACTCATCATTCCAATAAGGRTTGTTCGGCTTGTCAATTTTCCTGGACTTAATCGCATAGTTTCCCCATTTCCCCATTTCAGAGTATATGATATCACAAATTGTGTCATACCACATATCAAATGTTGATTTTTGGCATATTTGCAGAGTTTTGATGAATTCCACAAGAGCTCTACATTCCATTTCAGAACATAGAAAATAATTTGGCACATTTATTTTCTTACATTTAGGCCTTTACAGGGTATGTATCTTTTCCCCCGGGTGATGCACAGTAATACCTGGTGAGAAAGTTCATGGCAATAGAAAACATAATAAATAAAAGAGAATGATCAGGAAGTGTACTTTTTCTCCAATTAAGTCAAAACATCCACATTCTTCAACCATCTGTGTAGGAGATAACACCTTCAATTCCAAAACAAGTTTCTAGACAGTCGTGGAGGGTAACTATATAGTCCACCACAGCTTTTCCTTTGCCAGATATGGATGTAAYGTTATCGCTTAAGGGATATATCCTTCCATAAATTATACAAATTTTAGAGTAGAATTATATCATTGTATTTGTATGGTCTGTCCTACATGGACCCATGCTCCAGATTSGGARCAGTAGTCTGGCCATCAATGCAGGCCAAAATGAGCAGTGAGGGAGTGAGACAGTCAGAGACAGAGATGAACAGAAGCTCTACAGGAGGGTTGAGTGATCCACTTTGATAGTAATCAATTGGGCTTTGGGAACCACTTTCCTACTGGGAAGACTAATGCCCCAACCCTTAGGTCAAAGAGGGTGGTAGATGCTGTATTTTACTAAAATGAAAAGGAGTCTCRGCACACTCAGGATCAATGCACAATTTAAAATMTATTAGGCTGAGCTTTCCATTGRCAGACCTTCATCAGAGCAATACTGATACTATATCATAACAATATTGATACTGTATTTTAGCTTCAGTCAAAGAGCCAGGGTGCTAGCCGGGGTTCTACATATTGTATTTTAGCTTCAGTCAAAGAGCCAGGGTTCTACATCAATTTTAGCTTCAGTCAAAGAGCCAGGGTTCTACATACTGTATTTTAGCTTCAGTCAAAGAGCCAGGGTGCTACATACTGTATTTTAGCTTCAGTCAAAGAGCCAGGGTGCTACATACTGTATTTTAGCTTCAGTCAAAGAGCCAGGGTGCTACATACGTGTATTTTAGCTTCAGTCAAAGAGCCAGGGTGCTACATACTGTATTTTAGCTTCAGTCAAAGAGCCAGGGTTCACATATTGTATTTTAGCTTCAGTCAAAGACCAGGGTGCTCGATACTGTATTTAGCTTCAGGCAAAGAGCCAGGGTTCTACATACTGTATTTTAGCTTCAGTCAAAGAGCCAGGGTGCTCGATACTGTATTTTAGCTTCAGGCAAAGAGCCAGGGTTCTACATATTGTATTTTAGCTTCAGTCAAAGAGCCAGGGTTCTACATACCGTATTTTAGCTTCAGTCAAAGAGCCAGGGTTCTACATACTGTATTTTAGCTTCAGTCAAGAGCCAGGGTGCTACATACTGTATTTTACTTCAGTCAAAAGAGCCAGGGTTGCTACATACTGTATTTTAGCTTCAGTCAAAGAGCCAGGGTGCTACATACTGTATTTTAGCTTCAGTCAAAGAGCCAGGGTTCTACATATTGTATTTTAGCTTCAGTCAAAGAGCCAGGGTGCTCGATACTGTATTTTAGCTTCAGGCAAAGACCAGGGTTCTACATACTGTATTTTAGCTTCAGTCAAAGAGCCAGGGTGCTACATACTGTATTTTAGCTTCAGTCAAAGAGCCAGGGTGCTACATACTGTGATTTTATCTTAGTCAAAAGAGCCAGGGTGCTACATACTGTATTTTAGCTTCAGTCAAAGAGCCAGGGTTCTACATATTGTATTTTAGCTTCAGTCAAAGAGCCAGGGTTCTACATATTGTATTTTAGCTTCAGTCAAAGAGCCAGGTGCTCGATACTGTATTTAGCTTCAGGCAAAGAGCCAGGGTTCTACATACTGTATTTTAGCTTCAGTCAAAGAGCCAGGGTGCTACATACTGTATTTTAGCTTCAGTCAAAGAGCCAGGGTGCTACATACTGTATTTTAGCTTCAGTCAAAAAGCCAGGGTGCTACATACTGTATTTTAGCTTCAGTCAAAGAGCCAGGGTTCTACATATTGTATTTTAGCTTCAGTCAAAGAGCCAGGGTGCTCGATACTGTATTTTAGCTTCAGGCAAAGAGCCAGGGTTCTACATACTGTATTTTAGCTTCAGTCAAAGAGCCAGGGTGCTAATATTGTATTTTAGCTTCAGTCAAAGAGCCAGGGTTCTACATATTGTATTTTAGCTTCAGTCAAAGAGCCAGGGTTCTACATATTGTATTTTTAGCTTCAGTCAAAGAGCCAGGGTGCTCGATACTGTATTTAGCTTCAGCAAAGAGCCAGGGTTCTACATACTGTATTTTAGCTTCAGTCAAAGAGCCAGGGTGCTACATATTGTATTTTAGCTTCAGTCAAAGAGCCAGGGTTCTACATATTGTATTTTAGCTTCAGTCAAAGAGCCAGGGTTCTACATATTGTATTTTAGCTTCAGTCAAAGAGCCAGGGTGCTCGATACTGTATTTTAGCTTCAGTCAAAGAGCCAGGGTTCTACATACTGTATTAGCTTCAGTCAAAGAGCCAGGGTTCTACATAACTGTATTTTAGCCAGCTCATCCTCCAACATATTGACCCTGTTAAACAGAGGATAGAGGGCATTCAGTCACCACAGAGTATAATAAGTAAAAGTCCTATTAATTCAGTACACCACAGAGTATAATAAGTAAAAGTCCTATTAATTCAGTACACAACGAGTATAATAAGTAAGTCCTATTCATTGAGTACACTACAGAATATAATAAGTAAAAGTCCTATTCATTCAGAAACACCACAGAGTATAATAAGTAAGTCCTATTCATTAGTACACTACAGAATATAATAAGTAAAAGTCCTATTCATTCAGTACACCACAGAGTATAATAAGTAAAAGTCCTTTTCATTCAGTACACCACAGAGTATAATAAGTAAAAGTCCTTTCA
>NC_036844.1:32108983-32119025 GCF_002910315.2 Salvelinus sp. IW2-2015
CGATTCTCCTATTCTAGCTTCAGTCAAAGAGCCAGGGTGTTACATACTGTATTTTAGCTTCAGTCAAAGAGCCAGGGTGCTCGATACTCTATTCTAGCTTCAGTCAAAGAGCCAGGGTGTTACATACTGTATTTTAGCTTCAGTCAAAGAGCAGGGTGCTACATACTGTATTTTAGCTTCAGTCAAAGAACCAGGGTGCTACATACTGTATTTTAGCTTCAGTCAAAGAGCCAGGGTTCTACATACTGTATTTTAGCTTCAGTCAAAGAGCCAGGGTTCTACATACTGTATTTTAGCTTCAGTCAAAGAGCCAGGGTGCTACATATTGTATTTTAGCTTCAAGTCAAAGAACCAGGGTGCTACATACTGTAGTTTTAGCTTCAGTCAAAGAGCCAGGGTTCTAACATATTGTATTTTAGCTTCAGTCAACAGAGCAGGGTTCTACATACCGTATTTTAGCTTCAGTCAAAGAGCCAGGGTTCTACATACTGTATTTTTAACTTCAGTCAAAGAGCCAGGGTGCTACAATACTGTATTTTAGCTTCAGTCAAGAGCAGGGTGGCTACATACTGTATTTTAGCTTCAGTCAAAGAGCCAGGGTGCACATATGTATTTTAGGCTTCAGTCAAAGAGCCAGGGTGCTACATACTGTATTTTAGCTTCAGTCAAAGAGCCAGGGTTCTACATTTGTATTTAGCTTCAGTCAAAGAAGCCAGGGTGCTCGATACTGTATTTTAGCTTCAGCAAAGAGCCAGGGTTCTACATATTGTATTTTAGCTTCAGTCAAAGAGCCAGGGTTCTACATACCAAATTTTAGCTTCAGTCAAAGAGCCAGGGTTCTACATACTTTTTAGCTTCAGTCAAAGAGCCAGGGTGCTACATACTGTATTTTAGCTTCAGTCAAAAGAGCCAGGGTGCTACATACTGTATTTTAGCTTCAGTCAAAGAGCCAGGGTGCTACATACTGTATTTTAGCTTCAGTCAAAGAGCCAGGGTGCACATACTGTATTTTAGCTTCAGTCAAAGAGCCAGGGTTCTACATATTGTATTTTAGCTTCAGTCAAAGAGCCAGGGTGCTCGATACTGTATTTTAGCTTCAGGCAAAGAGCCAGGGTTCTACATACTGTATTTTAGCTTCAGTCAAAGAGCCAGGGTGCTCGATACTGTATTTAGCTTCAGGCAAAGAGCCAGGGTTTACATATTGTATTTTAGCTTCAGTCAAGAGCCAGGGTTCTACATACGTATTTTAGCTTCAGTCAAAGAGCCAGGGTTCTACATACTGTATTTTAGCTTCAGTCAAAGAGCCAGGGTGCTACATACTGTATTTTAGCTTCAGTCAAAGAGCCAGGGTGCTACATACTGTATTTTAGCTTCAGTCAAAGAGCCAGGTGCTACATACTGTATTTTAGCTTCAGTCAAAGAGCCAGGGTTCTACATATGTATTTTAGCTTCAGTCAAAGAGCCAGGGTCTCATACTGTATTTTAGCTTCAGGCAAAGAGCCAGGGTTCTACATACTGTATTTTAGCTTCATCAAAGAGCCAGGGTGCTACTACTGTATTTTAGCTTCAGTCAAAGAGCCAGGGTGCTACATACTGTATTTTAGCTTCAGTCAAAGAGCCAGGGTGCTACATCTGTATTTTAGCTTCAGTCAAAGAGCCAGGGTTCTACATATTGTATTTTAGCTTCAGTCAAAGAGCCAGGGTTACATATTGTATTTTAAGCTTCAGTCAAAGAGCCAGGGTGCTCGATACTGTATTTTAGCTTCAGGCAAAGAGCCAGGGTTCTACATACTGTATTTTAGCTTCAGTCAAAGAGCCAGGGTGCTACATACTGTATTTTAGCTTCAGTCAAAGAGCCAGGGTGCTACATACTGTATTTTAGCTTCAGTCAAAAAGCCAGGGTGCTACATACTGTATTTTAGCTTCAGTCAAAGAGCAGGGTTCTACATATTGTATTTTAGCTTCAGTCAAAGAGCCAGGGTGCTCGATACTGTATTTAGCTTCAGGCAAAGAGCCAGGGTTCTACATACTGTATTTTAGCTTCAGTCAAAGAGCCAGGGTGCTACATATTGTATTTTAGCTTCAGTCAAAGAGCCAGGGTTCTACATATTGTATTTTAGCTTCAGTCAAAGAGCCAGGGTTCTACATATTGTATTTTAGCTTCAGTCAAAGAGCCAGGGTGCTCGATACTGTTTTAGCTCAGGCAAAGAGCCAGGGTTCTACATACTGTATTTTAGCTTCAGTCAAAGAGCCAGGGTGCTACATATTGTATTTTAGCTTCAGTCAAAGAGCCAGGGTTCTACATATTGTATTTTAGCTTCAGTCAAAGAGCCAGGGTTCTACATATTGTATTTTAGCTTCAGTCAAAGAGCCAGGGTCTCGATACTGTATTTTAGCTTCAGTCAAAGAGCCAGGGTTTCTACATACTGTATTTTAGCTTCAGTCAAAGAGCCAGGGTTCTACATATGTATTTTAGCCGCTCCATCCTCCAACATATTGACCCTGTTAAACAGAGGATAGAGGGCATTCAGTACACCACAGAGTAATAATAAGTAATTGGGGAACGTTCATTCAGTACACCACAGAGTATAATAAGTAAAAGTCATTTTCATTGTCCTGATGTGGATCATCTGGTTACCATGCTACAGCCTCTGAAATACCATTGCAATTATATAGCATGTGATTAACCTGTGTGACTGTGTTTAAAACGGCTAAAATGCACATTTTACTCATAAAAAGCCCATCTTGTAGGCCTACCATTTCTGTATGATGCTCTCCAGAGCAGATAAAAGCTGTAATTTCCTCTGAATGTCCCGTGTACAGTCAGACCAAATAGATAGAATGTCTGGGGTTGTATGGACTAGCTGTGAAAGGCCTCGCTGGCTCTCTGGAAAGTGCCACTTATGTACCAATTTGAGGATATCAATGGAAATAGTTTGGGGCCTTTGGTGAGAGACACTCCCCTGTAGAGAGCCTTCAGGTGCTCTAGTTCACACTTGACTCCTTACACCTTGTGGGAAATAGCTGTTGGATTAAACACATACAGGTGCATCTCTGTCAYAAATAGGCTTAAGCACTGTTAGTAACAGCTGTTGAGTTGAAAGAAAATGTATTACATGTTTTTTTAAACYAAATGACAGTAAAATGCTTGAGTAGTGTGGTTCCTTTGGTGGAGGAGACATCAAAGCAGTGCTGTTTGTACCCCAAGCAGTATCACCCTGAGACAGAAGACCATCTCATTTATGCATTTACACTTTAGTCATTTAGCATACGCTATTATCCACAGCGACTTACATTCAGTGCATTCATCTTAAGATCGTTGGGTGAGAGAACCACAAATCACAGTCATGGTAAGTACATTTTTCCTCAATAAAGTAGCTATCGGCGCTCTCTGTCATGTTAACATGTTACTATGGCTGAAACAGACTGTAGTTCTTCATTTTGGGTCTGTGAGCCCCCACCTTCCCCCACCAAGGTCTGCTGACAATAAACTGTTATAGCGTGGATGCATGTTCAACGTAAATAAGTACGCTGTACAAAGGCTTGAAAACCATTCTCTCCCGGCTGTGTGTTCTCCTCTGTTTCTCTCCAGCTAATGTTATTGTTTAGGGGGCATGCATAGCTCTGGTAGCATTGAATTAATGTCTGGCCTTTGCAGTCAATTGCTAGTCGATGGCAGTAATTACATTCAGAAGTCACAGTGAGTGGGTTTTACTGGCTCACTCCAGTCCTCCTTTTTTAATGGCCATGTTATCCTGATCACGTTGTCTAGGGCCATTCTGCACAATGCAATTCCTTTTCCGTTGTGGGCTTTTCAAGCGATAATGAGTATACCTGGCTGTGGGCCTTATCACACTGTAGAAAATACATTCGCTACCTATTTCAATATAATGGAACGTTTTTTAATAGATCGTCTGCAGATTCTCAACTATCCAGACAATGGTATGTCTGTCATTTTTGCTGAAACTGAGGACACTGGGTTTGTGTTGTGAAAAAGACAGAGAGCATCAGGTCATTAATTGGGGTCATTACTTTCACAGGTTCCAGGTAAGGTGGTGAAGCAACAATGCTGTGCTTAATTAATGTGGCGATGGTTATAATGCATCCATCATTTTTTCTGTTTTCTGCTCAGATTCCTGTTGTTCCTCATTGTATTTTTATATTAAAGCGCATGGAGCATCTAATCAAAGTCAATTGAATTAAAGAGACGGGAGGGAGCTGTCTTAATGATGAAGGTTTCTCACAATTAGTACGGCGTGAGAACATGTTGATGCTTTTGCCTTAAAAAGCACCTCAAACTCAAGTCACACATTTGTAACTATGTTGCAAAGAATAAATGCGATGTTGTGTTGGCTAGTACACCTGACCAACAAAATACATCTATACTAGAATATACAATTAAAATGTGCTGTACTAGTCCTCTGTGTTGACTTTGAGAATAAGGACTTACATATGACTTTTCAAAAGCATGAATTACAAATGGATAAGTAGTTAGTTTTGTTTACAAGCTCTCTTTCCGTGATAGTGTAGACCTACAAATAGCAGTTAAGGGAAATTGTAAGCTTGGGGTTTGTGATATCTTCACAATAGGTAGGCAATAAAAGTGCTCAGTGTGAGAAGCTCCGATACTTGACTTTAATTTATTCTGGTGGAAGATGTTCTGGAACTGATGTCTGAGTGATATCTGCTCAGGCACTGTTCTCTAACCTCTGCTACCATATGCAGTCATTTCCTGAGACAAACTGTTCTTAGCACCTTTTTTCCCAAAGAGTTTACTATCTAGAACCTAAAAGGGTTCTTCGGCTGTCCCAATAGGAGAACCCTTTGAATAACCCTMTTTTGTTCCATGTAGAACCCTTTTACTTCCAGGTAGAACCCTTTTGTGTTCCGTGAAGAACCCTTTCTACAGAGGTTCTACATGGAACTAAGAGTGTAGCTAATTGTTCAATCAACTGTTGTGACCAAAACCAAATAATGTGCTAATGMCAGCTGTAATATGTCTTATTGATGATCTGATACCAACTGTATTGTTGTCTGGAAAACATTCTCTAAACTATTTCACATGTAACATGTAATAATTTATAAATAATATGTTTAAAAGGCTTCAAATCAGAGCACATGCTTTCAATTTTAATAGGACCGATCAGAAACAACTTTACTTCAAGTAATCAATGTGATGTTTTATTTGTGCTTCCCATGACTGTGTTTTTGTATTTTAATTGTATTCAAAAAGTATTAAGACCCCTTGACTTTTTACACATTTTATTACGTTACAGCCTTATTCTAAAATTGATTTATAACGATGTACGCTGAGTCGGGAAGCAAGTTCAGGGAGTGAAGACATTTAATAAATAAACGAACATGAACAAAACAAGAAACACTACGGCGCACCGACATGAAACAGACACAGAAACAATAACGCATGGGGAAGGAACCAAAGGGGAGTGACAGATATAGGGAAGGTAATCAAGGAGGTGATTTAGTCTGGTGACGGGTGTGCGCCATCAATGATCAGCCCTGGTGAACCTAGAACGCGAGAGGGATTAACGTGACAGTACTCCTCCCCTGGCGTGTGGCTCCAGCCGCAGCGATCGCGACAAGTGGACGATCCGAGGGACCAGAGGCGCGGCCGGAGCCTCCGCTGAGGCGCGGAAACCCTGACATACCGGCTGAGGCGTGAGAGCTTGGCGAGCCTGGCTGAGGACTCGCCGAGCGTCCGGAACTGACACCTGGACCCGACATACCTTCCAACACAAAAAACAAAAAAACCCTCCCTGATTGCTTCCCTTAGGTGAGGCATTATTCCTGTAACGATGTACGCTGAGTCGGGAAGCAAGTTCAGGGAGTGAAGAATATTCAATAAATAAACGAACTATGGAACAAAAACAAGAAACACTCACGAAGCACGGACATGAAACAGACACAGAAACAATAAACCTGGGGAAGGAACCAAAGGGAGTGACAGATATAGGGAAGGTAATCAAGGAGGTGATTGAGTCGGGTGAGCCTGATGACGTGATTAACATTTTTATCTTGTCTGATGACATAATTAAATAGTTTTTTCCCCCTCATCAAATGACACACAATACCCCATAATGACAAAACAGGTTTTTAGATATTTTTGCTATTTTTTATTATTTTTTAAATGGAAATATTACATTTACAAAAGTATTCAGACCCTTTACTCTGTACTTTGTTGAAGCACCTTTGGCAGTGATTACAGCCTCGAGTCTTCTTGGGTATGATGCTACAAGCTTGGCAAACCTTTATTTGGGGAGTTTATCCCATTCTCTTCAGATCCTCTCTGTCAGGTTGGATGGGGAGCGTTGCTGCACAGCTATTTTCAGGTCTCTCCAGAGATATTTGATCGGGTTCAAGTCCGGGCTCTGGCTGGGCCATTTGAGGACATTCAGAGACTTGTCCCGAAGCCACTCCTGCATTGTCTTGGCTGTGTGCTTAGGGTTGTTGTCCTGTTGGTAGGTGAACCTTCACCCCAGTCTGAGGTACTGAACACTCTGGAGCAGGTTTTCATCAAGGATCTCTCTCTGTACTTTGCYCCGTTCATCTTTCCCTCGATCCTGACTAGTCTCCCAGTCCCTGCCGCTGAAAAACATCCCCARAGCATGATGCTGCCACCACCATGCTTCACCGTAGGGATGGTGCCAGGTTTCCTCCAGACGTGACGCTTGGCATTCAGGGCAAAGAGTTTAATCTTGGTTTCATCAGACGAGAGGATCTTGTTTCTCATGGTCTGAGAGTCTTTYTGTGAATTGTGGCAAACTCCAAGAGGGCTGTCATATGCCTTTTACTGGGGAGTGGCTTCCTTCTGGRTACTCWACCATAAGGGCCTGATTTGGGGGAGTGCTGCAGAGATGGTTGTCCCTCTGGAAGGTTCTCCCATCTCCACAGAGCTCTGTAAGAGTGGCCATCGGGTTCTTGGTCACCTCCCTGACCAAGGCCCTTCTCCCCTGATTGCTCAGTTTGGCCGGGTGGCCAGCTCTTCCATTTAAGAATGATGGAGGCCACTGTGTTCTTGGGGACCTTCAATGATGCAGAAATGGTACCATTCCCCAGATCTGTGCCTCGACATCAATCCTGTCTCGGAGCTCTACGGACATATCCTTCAACTTCATGGCTTGGTTTTTTCTCTGACTTGCACTGCCAACTGTGGGACCTTATATAGACAGGTGTGTGCCTTTCCAAATCATGTCCAATCAATTGAATTTACCACAGGTGGACTCCAATCAAGTTGTAGAAACATCTCAAGGATAATCAATGGAAACAGGATGCACCTGAGCTCAATTTCGAGTCTCATAGCAAGGGGTCTGAATACTTATGTAAATAAAATTATTTTATTTTTATAAAGTTGCAAACATTTTWAAAAACCTAGTTTTGCTTTGTCATTATGGGGTATATTGTGTCTAGATTGCTGAGGTTTTTTATTTATTTAATCCATTTTAGAATATAGCTGTAATGTAACAAAATTTGAAAAAATTCAAGGGGTCTGAATACTTTCCGAAGGCACTGTGTATATATATAAACTCAGCAAAAAAAGAAACGTCCTCTCACTGTCAACTGCGTTTATTTCCAGCAAACTTAAAATGTGTAAATATTTGTATGAACATAACAAGAATCGACAACTGAGACATAAACTGAACAAGTTCCACAGACATGTGACGAACAGAAATTGAATAATGTGTCCCTGAACAAAGGGGGGGTCAAAATCAAAAGTAACAAGTCAGTATCTGGTGTGGCCACCAGKTGCATTAAGTACTGCAGTGCATCTCCTCCTCATGGACTGCACCATATTTGTCCGTTCTTGCTGTGAGATGTTACCCCACTCTACCACCAAGGCACCTGCAAGTTCCKAGACATTTCTTGGGGGAATGGCCCTAGCCCTCACCCTCCGATCCAACAGGTCCCAGACGTMCTCAATGGGACTGAGATCCGGSCTCTTCGCTGGCCATGGCAGAACACTGACATTCCTGTCTTGCAGGAAATCACGCACAGAACGAGCAGGATGGCTGGTGGCATTGTCATGCTGGAGGGTCATGTCAGGATGAGCCTGCAGGAAGGGTACAACATGAGGGAGGAGGATGTCTTCCCTGTAACGCACAGCGTTGAAATTCCCTGCAATGACAACAAGCTCAGTCCGATGATTCTGTGACACACCGCCCCAGACCATGACGGACCCTTCAACTCCAAATCGATCCCGCTCCAGAATACAGGCCTAGYTGTAATGCTCATTCCTTCGACAATAAATGCAAATCCGAACATCACCCCTGGTGAGACAAGACRGCGACTAGTCAGTGAAGAGCACTTTTTGCCAGTCCTGTCTGGTCCAGCGACGGTGGGTTTGTGCCCATAGGCGACGTTGTTGCCAGTGAGGTCTGGTGAGGACCTGCNCTCCAAATCGATCCCGCTCCAGAATACAGGCCTAGGTGTAATGCTCATTCCTTCGACAATAAATGCAAATCCGAACATCACCCCTGGTGAGACAAGACCGCGACTAGTCAGTGAAGAGCACTTTTTGCCAGTCCTGTCTGGTCCAGCGACGGTGGGTTTGTGCCCATAGGCGACGTTGTTGCCAGTGAGGTCTGGTGAGGACCTGCCTTACAACAGGCCTTCAAGCCCTCAGTCCAGCCTCTCTCAGCCTATTGCGGACAGTCGGAGCACTGAAGAAGGGATTGTGCATTCCTGGTATAACTTGGGCAGTTGTAGTTGCCATCCTGTACCTGTCCTGCAGGTGTGATGTTTGGATGTACCGATCCTGTGCAGATGTTGTCACATGGTTTGCCACTGCGAGGATGATCAGCTGTCCGTCCTGTCTCCCTGTAGCGCTGTCTTAGGCGTCTCACAGTACGGACATTGCAAATTATTGCCCTGGCCATATCTGCAGTCCTCATGCCTCCTTGCAGCATGCCTAAGGCACATTCACGCAGATGAGCAGGGACCCTGGGCATCTTTCTTTTGGTGTTTTTCAGAGTCAGTAGAAAGGCCTCTTTAGTGGCCACTTTTCCACCTTAACGAGCAACTGGTTCTCCAGAAGCCGGACATGGAGCACGTGTTCTTGGGGAGAGTGGGAGAAGACGAGGATGTCAATGTAGTGAAGACTAACCAGTTCAGCATGTCGCGGAAAACGTTACAGAGCCTGTAACATGGCAGGGGCGTTGGTGAGGCCAAYGGCCATGACCAGATATTCGTAGTGGCCGCTGGCCGTGTTGGTGGTCTTCCATTCGTCCCCCTCTTGTATCTGCACCAGGTGGTAGGAGTTACGTAGATCCAGCTTGGAGAACATAGTGGCCCTCTGGAGCGGCRCGAAGGCCGAGGAAATGAGTGGTAGCAGATAACGGTTCCCYGTAGTCAATGCAKMGGCCCAGGGTCTTGTCCTTCTGCTCCACGAAGAAGAACCCTGTGCCAGCGGGAAAGGAAGAGGGATGGATAAACCCAGTAGCTAGGGAGTCACCAATGTAGTCCTACATAGCCTTGGTTTCAGGTCCTAACAAGGAGGACAGACGCCCCCYTCTGGTGCAAGGGAGAAGGTKAATCCCGCAGTCATAGGGGTGATGAGGCGGAAGGGAAGTGGCCCGGGACTTGCTGAACACCTCCCGGAGATCCTGGTACTCCYCGGGAATGGCGGAGAGATCCGGAACCACCTCCGAGGATCCAGGAAGATGTCCCGGGGCAGGTTGRGCCGACTTCAGACAATGGGCGTGGCAGAACAGACTCCAGCCCATGATGGCACCCATAGACCAGTTGATGAGTGGGTTGTGTTGCTGGAGTCAGGAGAATCCCAAAACCATGGGGATCTGGGGGGACTTGATGAGCAGGAACTGAATGGTCTCGCTGTGATTCCCTGACACGCGTAGGTTGATGGGAGTGGTGTTATGGGTGACCAGACCTATAGAGCGCCCGTCCAACTCTCTAACATCCACTGGAATGGAGGGGGGCTGAGTGGGGATGTTCAGCTCGGAAGCCAGTGTGGCGTTCCAAAAAGCTCTCATCGGCCCCAGAGTCAAGAGATTTGGACTGGATTCCCCAC
>NC_036844.1:32119467-32123496 GCF_002910315.2 Salvelinus sp. IW2-2015
CCTCTCTGTGATTCTCGAGGAAGCGTTGGGAAATATCGGGTGGTCTTGGCCACGGGACGTTGAGGACTTCCGGGATGACTCATAGTCGGCCACGTGGCAGACATCCTGCGGAGGTGGATTAGCTTCGGGCAGTCTTCTTCTTCCCGGAGAATGGGCATCAAAGACCTTACTCACCTCTCGCACGAACCTCCAGGCTCACGCATATGGCCGGCTGCTGTTTCCCATACGGCGGTAGCCCAGGTGAGAACCCTTCCAGAACATCAGCGTGATGAGTAGGCTATTTTGGAGCGATCCGAGGGGAAGGAGAAGAGCTAAGTAAAAATGAGGCACACTGAGCTTAGAAACGCCCAACAGGTGCTCGGCTCTGCCATTATAAGCATTCCGGGGGGAGTAACTGGGGCTCCCAGGAAGGTGGAGTGGCCAGTGGGGTGGCGCTGCTAACACCCGATTTGCTGGGGCGGTGGGGTACCACCGTGGCAGGCTGCCCCCCAGACGACCTGCTGAATTGTCCAAGCAGCATGTCAATGCCCAGTCATCACCAATGTTTGGACCCCTCCATCAGCCCACGGAGCAATTCCTCGTGCTCTCAATGGAGGCTCCTGGGAGGAGATGGCCTTGCGCAGGCTGGTCCGGGTCTGCTGGTCAGTCATGGCCAGTTCGTACTATCAGGTCATGAAGGTAAGACCCAGATGCAGATCACGTCGAATTACAATAGTTTAATATCCAACAGGGGCAGGGCAATAGACAGGTCAAGGCAGGCAGGGGTCAGTAAACCAGAGGTGGGGCAACAGTACTGGTGCAGGCAGGCTCAGGGTCAGGAGCAGGCAGAGTGGTCAGGCAGGCGGCTCAGAGACAGGACAGGCAAGGGTCAAAACCAGGAGGGGCGAGAAAGAATAAGAGACTGGAAAAAGCAGAGCTGAGACACAAAAGCTGGTTGACTTGAACACACACAAGACAAAATAGCAACAGGCAAAACCAGAGAACACAGGTATAAATACACAGTGTCGTGTACGCATAGATACCGTATGTCACGAGTCTGGGCGATCTCATGGCATATCGCTGCAGAATGCTGTTGTAGCCATGCTGGTTAAGTGTGCCTTGAATTCTAAATAAATCACAGACAGTGTCACCAGTAAAGCACCCCCACACCATCCCACCTCCTCCTCCATGCTTCACGGTAGGAACCACACATGCTGAGATCATCTGTTCACCTACTCTGTGTCTCACAAAAATCTAAAATMTGGACTCATCAGACCAAAGGACAGCTTTCCACTGGTCTAATGTCCATTGCTCGTGGTTCTTGGCCCAAGCAAGTCTCTTCTTATTATTGGTGTCCTTTAGTAGTGGTTTCTTTGCAGCAATTTGACCATGAAGGCCTGATTCACACATTCTCCTCTGAACAGTTGATGTTGAGATGTGTCTGTTACTTGAACTCTGTGAAGCATTTATTTGGGCTGCAATCTGAGGCTAGTAACTCTAATGAACATATCCTCTGCAGCAGAGGTAACTCTGGGTTTTCCTTTCCTGTGGCGATACTCATGAGAGCCAGTTTCATTGTAGCGCTTTGTTTTTTGCGACTGCCCTTGAAGAAACTTTKAAAGTTCTTGACATTTTCCGGATTGACTGACCTTCATGTCTTAACGTAATGATGGACTGTCGTTTCTCTTTGCTTATTTGAGCTGTTCTTGKCAAAATATGGACTTGGACTTTTACCAAATAGGGCTATCTTCTGCATACCACCCCTACCTTGTCACAACACAGCTGATTGGCTCAAACGTATTACAAAGGAAAGAAATTCCACAAATGAACTTTTAACAAAGCACACCTGTTAATTGAAATGCATTCCAGGTGACTACCTCATGAAGCTGGTTGAGAGAATGCCAAGAGTGTGCAAAGCTGGCATCAAGGCAAAGGGTGGCTACTTTGAAGAATCTCAAATAGAAAGTATATTTTGATTTGTTTAACACTTTTTTGGTTACTACATGACTCCATATGTGTTATTATATAGTTTTGATGTCTTCACTATTATTCTACAATGTAGAAAATAGTAAAAATAAAGAAAAACCCTGGAATGAATATGTGTGGCCAAACCATTGACTGGTACTGTATAGTATGTATAAAGTGTATATTTATGTTGTATTATACAGGGCGCATTTGAATAAGAGATATGTCTTCCCTCTTAAAATAAAGGTAAMAAAGAAAGAAAAAGCAGTGCTTGTGTGCGGATTGAGCTCTCATTAAATGGACCAGACTTTCTGAAAACTGCAGCACACAAAAGCACAGTGGGTATTCTTAGCTATGCTATATTCAAACACAATGTTCCCATCCATACAACATGTCTACCCACAGTAAAACCTACAAACAATATACAGCACACATTAAAGCACGTTTTTCCCTCTACAACATGAATCCTGTAACTGTTCCCACTATATATATGTTTAATCTGTGCATCCTTCACACTCTAAAGCCTTTACTGGACAGTGAAGGAGACGGCTCTACATTTGTACAGATCTGAAACATGTACATAATGATACACTACCAACACAGCNCCTCTGTGATTCTCGAGGAAGGTTGGGAAATATCGGGTGCTCTTGGCCACGGGACCGTTGAGGACTTCCGGGATGACTCATAGTCGGCCACAGTGCAGACATCCTGCCGGAGGTGGATTAGCTTCCGGGCAGCTTCTCTCCCGGAGAATGGGGCATCAAAGACCTTACTCACCTCTCGCACGAACCCCTCCAGGCTCACGCATATGGCCGGCTGCTGTTCCCATACGGCGGTAGCCCAGGTGAGAACCCTTCCAGACATCAGCGTGATGAGGTAGGCTATTTTGGAGCGATCCGAGGGGAAGGAGAAGAGCTGAAGTTTAAAAATGAGGGCACACTGAGCTAGAAACGCCCAACAGGTGCTCGGCTCTGCATTAAAGCATTCCGGGGGAGGTAACTGGGGCTCCCAGGAAGGTGGAGTGGCCAGTGGGGGTGGCGCTGCTAACCACCGATTTGCTGGGGGGCGGTGGGGTTACCACCGTGGCAGGCTGCCCCCCAGACGACCTGCTGAATTGCTCCAGCAGCATGTCCAATGCCCAGTCATCAGCCAATGTTTGGACCCCCTCCATCAGCCCACGAAGCAATTCCTCGTGCCTACCAATGGAGGCTCCTTGGGAGGAGATGGCATTGCGCAGCTGGTCCGGGTCTGCTGGGTCAGTCATGGCCAGTTCGTACTATCAGGTATGAAGGTAAGACCCAGATGRAGATCACGTCGAATTAACAATAGTTTAATATTCCAACAGGGGCAGGCAATAGACAGGTCAAGGCAGGCAGGGGTCAGTAAACCAGAGGTGGGGCAACAGTACTGGGTGGCAGGCAGGCTCAGGGTCAGGAGCAGGCAGAGTGGTCAGGCAGGCGGGCTCAGAGACAGGACAGGCAAGGGTCAAAACCAGGAGGGCGAGAAAAGAAAGACTGGAAAAAGCAGGAGCTGAGACACAAAACGCTGGTTGACTTGAACACACAAGACAAAATAGCAACAGACAAACAGAGAACACAGGTATAAATACACAGGGGATAATGGGGAAGATGGGCGACACCTGGAGGGAGATGAGAAAATCACAAAGACAGATGAAACAGATCAGGGTGTGACAAAAATAATAGTGAAGACATCAACACTATATAATAACACATATGGAATCATGTAGTAACTAAAAAAGTGTTAAACAAATCAAAATATATTTCATTTTTTGTATTCTTCAAAGTAGCCACCCTTTGCCTTTATGACAGCTTTGCACACTCTTGGCATTCTCTCAACCAGCTTGATGAGGAATGCTTTTCCAACAGTCTTGAAGGAGTTCCCACATATGCTGAGCACTTGTTGGCTGCTTTTCCTTCACTCTGCAGTCCAATTCATCCCAAACCATCTCAATTGGGTTGAGGTTGGTTGATTGTGGAGGCCAGTTTATCTGATGCAGCACTCCATCACTCTCCTTGGTCAAATAGCCCTTACACAGCCTGGATGTGTGTTTTGGGTCATTGTCCT